>NW_026115085.1:2691862-2801628 GCF_025201925.1 Gopherus flavomarginatus
TTTGGAGGATTGGATTAAAATCAAATGAATCTGGACAAACGGACAAATGAGCTGAAGTAAATAGCTATCAGTTCATAAGACAATGCAATACTCCACGTTGGCTGATCTCATTTGACCCACTGTCCATCTGGAATCACTCCTGTCTTTCCATACAGTGACTCTGGATTAACAACGTTCTCAATGACACCGGATTTCAGAAAGAATGAGTTCAGAACGCTGTGGAAAGACCATCGTGTTGCAGTGCTGACTCCCTCCCACCTCCCTCACCCCCGCAGATCTAGGACAAGGACTGGGGGCAAAAATTTCCAAACGGAATCGAAAGTTCCTGCATGTTTTCAAAAGAGGAGAAAGTAATTCTGTGAATTCACACTAACATATTTGCTAAGTGACAGAAAGTTTCACAGTGACAGGCACGTGACTGGGGAATGGACTTGGTGCCTGGGACTAGGAGCCAGGACTCTGGTTCAAGTTGACCAGAGAGGAAGGTCATGGTTAGCAGCAGCCCCCGACACCCCCTAGTACCCAGAGCCCAGACCGCCCAGCCAGGGGCCCCAGACACCCCCCAGCCAGGATCCCATCAGATATTCCCTGGACGCAGCCCCAGAGTCCCTGGCCAGGGACCCAGATACCCCTCAAAGCCCCACCGGCCAGAGAACCCCCACCACAGCATGATTGCCAGGTTGGGAATCCCAAGGGTTCCCCCCACCAAGAGCCCCCAGCACCAGGGACCCCCTCAAGGGACCCCCCCCCACTGGGAACTCAGTCCCTCACTGCCTGCCTAGGAACTTCCCCACCCTCCAGAACGATCTACCCTGACATTTGCCTGGGACCCCCTCCTCTGCCCAGTGTGACCCCTGATGCTTTACAGTGCGACCCATCACTCTGCTTCCCTGGCATGCCCTCAACCTAGTGCCAGGGATCCCCTCCCCCAGCTCTGTGCACTGGGCATGGCAACAAAACCAGGAACCAGCGGGGGAAGCACAGACAGAGCCCCTGGCACAGACCAGGCTCCCTCTAACCCTCTGTCCCGCCTCCCCAGAGACACCCACCCAACTGTTCTGCAGCCACCAGGCCCCCAGCGATACCCACCTCCAGGACCCATAGCCTCAGGGATGGGCACATCAGAACCACCACCCCCGAAACCCCAAACCTCCACAACCCACCAACCTGACTAGGGTACCCCCTGCCCAGCCACCCAGAGGCCTCCCCCTACCACAATGCCCCTTCAGCTGCAATCTCCCCACACAGACACCTTCCCTGCCCCTGCAAGTGTTACCTCACAGAGTGTGAGAAGTGGCTAGAAAGTTAACACCACCTCCTGCTGGCCAGTCACACAGGCAGAGGGAGCCTGGGAGTGCTTCTTAACAGGAGAATGGAAGGCCTGGAGGGCAAGAAAGATCCACGGGCTGTCACTAGCAAATAATGGCCACCATGGATCCACCCAGAGGCGGCTGCATCTTAGCACATTGGGAAACAACCCATCATATCAATTAGAAATAAAACAACTAGAGAGAAGTGGGGCAAATGTTTGGGTTATTTTATATCAATCTTTGAGACACGCAGATAGAACCCTGTCACAAACGACATTTGATAACATGAGAGAAAACCACCAAGATCGGAGGGGATTTGATGTTGCTATTAAATAACTAGTGGAAAAGGGGGACTGTTGGACTGGATTTTATATGACTGTCCAATACATAAACAGAATGTGATGGTCCCCCCGGCCACGGGGCAACCATTCACGTGAGCAGCTCAGAGCCCTTTGAGGAGCTGATTTAAGGGCGGGGGGGAGCTGGAAGGCTCCCTGGACAATGGAAGGGGGCCGCAGGGGAATTGGGAAGTGGGGTCTGGGCAGTCTCCATGGGGGATGTGCTCCTCCCTTCCCTTCCCTGCCCTGGCAGAGAACGGGAACCTCATCCCATCCCACTCCAGTGGAGCCATGTTCTGGGGAATGACCCAGGGCAACAATTTCCCACCCAAACAAGGACAAATCGCTGCAGATAAAATGGGTGGGAAAATCCACCCCCCATCGGAGAGATTTTAAATTGACATTTGAGAAGTATGGAGAGAAAAGGGAAAATCAGAGGCAATTAGAGAGCTGATCATTGGCGAGGGGGGGGAAGGAGAATCTCCCTGGATTTTATAGCCACGTGTGATAATGAGAGAGAAAAGGGGAAATCTTGAGAGAATGTGTGTGTGGGAGGAAGTGGCAAAAACAGGGACAGGATCCAGTTAACTCACCTCCCTCCCACCCCGGGAATGTCCTGGCTGCACAGAGACAGATCTACCCCCCCCACCCCAGTGACCTCCCCCGCCTGCAACTCCGGCTTCTCCTCCCCCCCCCGACACCTCCGCCCTCACACCAAAGGGGGGGGCTCTGCCAGCGCCTCCCCCTGAGCTCAACTCCTGCTCCTCCCCCCAGCCCGGATTGTGCCCTTTAGCCCCCCACGAACCCTGCCTCCAGCTGCCTGACCCCCCCCCCCCCATCAATTTCCTGCTCTGCGCCCGCCCCTCCCACGCTGCCTGTTACTTCCCCGTCCCGCTCCAGCCCCGCCCCCAGCGCCCGGCGGAACGTTACGGCTGGTCCGGGCAGGGGGAAGGGCAGCGGCTTCAGCGGCTGTTACTGGCATGCGCAGTGCCCGGGAGTAGCACATAGCTATGGGGAGGGATTTAATACACCGCCCCCCCCCAGCCTGGCCCGGGTCCGCCCCTCCCCCCACACGACGGCCGTGCCCGGGCCCCCCCATCCCAGCGGGGCGGGCGGGCGGATCCTCCTGCAGCTCCACTGGGGCCGAGGCGCCTTCAAGGCTTCTCCCAGGCTCCCTGGGGCAGTCACTTTCCTGCCCCCCAGCGCCTCTCATTCCCCGGGGGCTCCGGGTCACAATGTCCCACCGCCCTTCCCCCGCCTGCAGCTCCGGCTCTCCCCTCCCGCCCCCGCCAGCCACACCAAGGGGAGCCCATCTGGCCAGTGGTTCGCTGTGTTACATTCTATTGCACCTCAGGGAGACTGATCTTCATCGCACCGTCCATCGCTGCGCTGTGGGACACTTACCTTAAAGGATCCTGACATCTCCACTGCCAGGCCTGTCCTGGGAGCGTGAGTATGAGTGTGACACCCTCCCCCATCCCTTCTTTTGAGCTTAGCTATCAAGCTAATAAATGTGCTGCTTTCTGCCAAACTCTGGGGGGGAGGGGCATTATTAGTCCTCTCTAAGCTTACTAACTGACCCAATTTTGGGTAACACAAGCAACATTGTTTGATCTGTTATTGTACCAAAGGGGGAGATGGTTGTCTATAAAGGAGGGTGAAGACTAAATGCCTCTGATGAGAATGGGATTTGAACCCATGCAGGCAGAGCATAATGGGGTAGCAGTCCATCACCTTAACCACTCGGTCACCTCATCTGAGCTGTCAAAAAACGGACAGGAGGAGAAATCTAAGGCCGGCAGAGATAGGGACACTAAGGAGTTTTTAAATACTAAGCGAAAGCAGGGTCTGAATGAGCTCCCCTCTCTCACCTAGTGAGGAGCTGGGGAAAGACTTCCGGAACAGACCGTGTTTGCATAGACACACCTACTCTGCCTAGCTATGCAGCATGATGGGGCCGCTTCCCCAAAATGACCAGTTTGGGATGGTCTTGGGTTACAAATGACTTTAGGATTGAGTGGAATGAAATGTTATTCTCCTTCCTGTATGAGTGAAGGGCAGCAGAACATACCTAGTCCGTCCTGATGGAGGGGTAGGTGAGTGAGGAATAGCTTTTATTGGACTGCAGAGAAGTGATTGAGGACGTCACCCTAAACCAGTGGTCCCCAAACATTTCACATTGTGCCCTCTTAGCCATGGCTGTGGCCCCTCGGAAGCCACGGTCAAGAACCGGGGCTGGGAGGAGTGGGGCTGTTGCTTGCTGGGGTGAGGGGTGCGGACAGGGGTAAAGGGGTCGACGCCGGGCTGGGAGCCAGAGTCTCAGGCTGAGGGTGGGGTTGGGGAAGAGCTGTGGCAGAGTGGTGCTCCCTCCCTGCCCTCTATGTGGGCTGGCTCAGGTCCTGAGGTGCCCCCATGAATGTTCCTCTGTGTCCCCCTAGGAGTCGCACCCCACATTATGGGGACCACTGAACCCTACTCGCTAAGCCGGGGCTAGTGATGCCAAACCCCCGGGAAAGGGAGAACAAGTGTGGGGGCCCCAGCACCAGAACCATGCCCCTACCTTCTGTCTGTGGCTCTACCCCCTTCCACCCATGGCCCCATCCACTGTCACTTCTGTTCCACCCCTTCCCCCACCAGCCCCACCCTATCACTCCTTTACCCCTGCCCCGCTGTGGCCCTGAGACCAGAGAAGCTCTGTGCCCCTGCTGCAGCCCCCGGGCTGTAGCAGGGAGTGGGAGCTCCTCCAGCCCTGGGGCTGACATAGGGGAGACTTTTCCAGGGGGACCTAACTTGGCCAGGGCCCCTGATCATGGGCCCCACTGTCCCCTTGGCAGTGCAAGGTTTGGGGAGGCTGAGCCCCCTTGTCATAAACAGATAGCTAAGGGTTAATGTTCTTTTACCTATAAAGGGGTAACACCAGTAACCTAAAACACCTGACCAGAGGACCAATCAGGAAACAAGACTTTTTCAAATCTGGGTGGAGGGAAGTTTGTGTGTGAGTTCTTTGTTCTTTGTCTTGTGTCTGTGGCGTCTCGGCTATGAGAGTGATTTTTCTATCTCCTGCCTTTCTAATCTTCTGTTTCCAAGTTGTAAGTACAAAGATAATAAGACAATAAGTTTATATTGGGTTTTTTTTGTATTTACATGTGTGTAGTTGCTGGAATGTTTAAATTGTATTCTTTTTGGATAAGGCTGTTTATTCATTTTTTTCTTTTAAGCAAATAACCCTGTATTTGTCACCTTAATACAGAGAGACCATTTTTATGTCCTTTTCTTTCTTTTTATATAAAGCTTTCTTTTTAAGACCTGTTGGATTTTTTCTTTAGTGGGGACTCCAGGGAATTGAGTCTGCAGCTCACCAGGGAATTGGTGGGAGGAAGAAGTCAGGGGGAAAATCTCGTTGTGTTAGATTTACTAGCCTGACTTTGCATACCCTCTGGGTAAGGGGGAAGAGAGATTAGCTATCTTGGTACTTCTATTTCCAGGACTGGAAACAGGGAGGGGGGAGTCCCTCTGTTTAGATTCACGGAGCTTGCTTCTGTATATCTCTCCAGGAACCCAGGGAGGGAACACCTGGAGGGGAGGAGGGGGAAGGGAAATGGTTTATTCCCCTTTGTTGTGAGACTCAAGGCATCTGAGTCTGGGGGTCCCCGGGGAAGGTTTTGGGGAGACCACAGCGAGCCAGGCACTGTATAAATCCCTGGCTGGTGGCAGCTTTACCAGGTCCAAGCTGGTAACTAAGCTTGGAGGTTTTCATGCTAACACCCATATTTTGGACGCTAAGGTCCAAATCTGGGAAAAAATGTTATGACGCCCCTCCCCCTGAGCCTCCATTACGAGCCGCCCAGGCTACCACTGCTCAGTGTGTGGCCAGTCTCTGTGTTTTCTGCTGCTCGTTCTGGGGAGCCTGGCCGGCCTTAGGGGTGGTGCCCCCCGATAGCCGCCCAGGGCTCCAGGGGTCAAAGGGCACCGTGTGGCAGTGCAAAGGTGCTCACTGCTCTCCCCTGCCCCAATGCTCCTCCATGGGTCCATAGAGGTTTGAGGGGAGTAAGGAGCAACCCTATGTGCTCCATGCGTCCTGGTCACTTTTCCCACTTGGGCTGTGCTGTGAGGGGAGCATCAGAAGCTGCTGCTCTCTGCCCTCCCGCTATGCAGCCCGGCTGAGGAAAGTGACCTGGATGCAGGGAGCTCGGATGATCTCACTTCTTGCCCCCACATCCCACAGCCCCTAGGGGTGCCCAGATGAGCAGCGTTCCAGGGAGGAGTGGGGGGCAGCAATGCCAGCTGCTCCATGCACACAGGTCAGTCTCCCCATGTGGGTGCAGGAGGGGGTGCAAGGGTTTCTGTGATGCCTATTCTATCAATATCGTCACTCAATACCAGGCACTCAAATTCACCAGTCTTAGTACTTAGACGTTTAGCGTTTGTATTTAAGCACTTCTAAAATGTGTCCCATTTTAGCTGTCTGCTATTACATGATGTAATTGAGGGAGACTCTTTCATTTCACTGTTTCTCATCAGAACCTACCTGTACATTATCATCTTCCATCCTCTCCACCTTACTAGGCTATAGAGAATCCCTGTGAATAGTTCCTCTCCTAACGGATGTCTCTGTCTGAACCCTGTGCTCCTCAGCGCCTGTCGGCTTTCCCCAGCTCTGAGGCTGTGTCTACACCGCGCACCTTACCACGGTGCAGCTGTGCCACTCTAACCGTGCCATTGTAAGGTGCGCTGTGTGGCCAGTCCTTATCGCTGAGAGAGAGCTTCCCCGGCAACAAAGCCAAACTACCTCCAATGAGGGGCAGGAGCTTTGTCACCGGGAGCACAGCTCCACCTATGATGCGCTGTTCACACTGCCGCTTTTCATGGCTCAAATTTTGGCATTCGGGGGAGTGTTTTTTCTCACCGCAGAGAGACAAAATTTTAGCAACAAAAGCCGAAATTAAAAAAAACTCCTCTGCAACCTATTTAATTTTACCTTTATACAACCTTTATACTGCCTCCAGTTCTGGTATCCTCATTTGAAAAAGATGTTGTGAAATTGGAGCTAGGGCAGCAAAGAGCCACCAAATGTTCTGAGGGCTGGAGAAAATGCCTTCCAGTGAGCTATTGAAAGAGCTCAACCTGTTTAGCTTATCAAAAGAAGATTGAAAGGTGATTTCATTGAAATGTTGAAGGGCCTTAATGGAGAGAAAAGATTGGGTATTTACGGGCTCTTGAATGGAGCAGAGAAAGGCATAACAAGACCCAATGGCTGGAAAGTGAAAAGAGACAAATTCATATTACAACTGAGGCACAATAGTCAACAGCGAGGATGATTCACCACAGGAGCAAGCTACCAAGGAAAGTGGTGGATTCACCATCTCCTGATGTCATTTAATGAAGACTAGATGCCTTTCTGGAATGTGTTTGCCCCCAAAGTAGCTGTTATGTCATACAGGAGGCCTGTGATAATGCAGGTTAGATGCTCTAATGGTGTCTTCTGACCATGAAGTCGACTAATTTCTGAAAAACTGAGTGTAGCATTGGGAGCAGCGTCTGATGTTTTCCTGTCTAGCCGGCTTGCTGCCTAGAACGAACGCTCCTTGAGTGGGGTGATCCACAGGGAGTAGCTCAAACCTCCAAAGTGCCTGGCCAGGGGCAGGACATTAGCCAGCAAGGGAGGGGTGTGGCAGTGACATCACAAAGGCCTTTTGCAGGACCTCAGACTATTGGTCAAAGGTGGTGGGAGGTGGTGACCTCACAGAGAGATGCTGACATCAGCCAGGCAGGACAGGGGCGAGGGGCCAGGGAAACCTCAGAGACCTCTGTGGCTTTGCTTCAGCACGTTTCCTTCTCCAGGTCTCTCTTTGAGGACTGAGAGATTATTTCGGGTCATGGACGTGAGCGCCAGGAGGAACCTCTTTCCGAGTTTCCTCCTTCCCTTGTAGTGATTTTACTAGAAAACAGCCGTCCCTGTTAGAAGGTAAGAGCCTCCTGGAGGTTTGAAACCTGTTCAGTCTGATCTATCTGGTGACAAGTGAATTCTAGGCATGGAAAACACGAGCTTAAGGAGGCAGAATTTTATTGCGCACCTGGGATTTTGGTCCCTTAGAATCGCTGGGGACATTAGGGTTTGTCCTTTTTGTTTCACCTCTTCCTCCATCCCTCCCTCCTCTTCTTCTCTTGCTTCTTTTGTCCTTTCTCCTGTTCCCTTCCCAACAACAGGACGGAGGTGTGTGTGTGTGTGTTGCAGGGAAGTCCTCTGCAGCTCCCACTATGGAAGGTCCACCCAAAAATGTGGGACTGAAATAGTGCTCGGGCAGTGATCCCCACCGGTGACCTGGGCCATCCTTTGGGCTCTCTGGTGAGAACCCTCAGCCTCCCGTCCTCCGTCTCTACCCTGATTTGTTGAGCAGGGGGATATTGACAGGGAGGAGACTCAGGTCCTTGTTGTTCTCTTTTAAGATCAAGTAAATAAGTCAGAACCAGTTCTATCTTTGATTAATTTTTGCTGCTTCTCTGCATTAATTGTCTCTGAGCAGTTGATGATTCCCTCTAACATTGCAGTTCTCCTCAAATACTTGCTGAATAATTACTGTCACTGTTGTTGGTCTGGAGCTCATCTGAGAGCACAGTATTCAGGTCATTCAATGTCTGAAATTCAAGATCCGATGGTTGTTTGAAAAATCAGGGCTCTTCGGTCCTATTCCCAACACTGCCTCTGACGGGCTGTGTGACCTAAGACAAGTCAATTCTCCTTTCTCAGCCTGAGCTTCTCCCTCTTTCAAGTAGGGATAATAATGATCCGCTCTTACCTACCTCATGGTGGGTGAAGGATGCGGATCCATTGGGAGTGTCACTAGAAGTAGTGCATAATATGAAGTTTCCCAGATTATGACATAATAGATTAGCTGAAATCGTCTATTTTATTTGTATTTTTTTATTTTGAAATTGTTAATAGTAGCAACGACTTAGCTCAGATTGAAGCATCTTATCTAATGGTTGAGATGTAAGTGTCTCCTCTTTGTGTGCGAGGAGACAATTTAACACACTCTGACAAAGAGGAGATGCTTTTGTTTGCAACAAAATATTTTTGCAAAGATCTTTCATCCCACTTGTTATGATTTTGAGAAACAAAACTGGTTTAGTCTAAATGGGATTTTCGGACAGAAACGGTTTGAATGAAATTTTCCCACCATCTCGATTCCTGGGCTCTGGGGTGTTTTCATCTGTTAGAACAGGAGTCAGAACTGGTTGCTTCTCTTTCTGGCTCTGCCATCGCCTTGTTGTGTAGGACCTTGGGTAGGTCACTTCCCTTCTCCCATCTGTCCAATCGGAACAGGAACAGTTCTCGAACTATGGGCAGTTTAGAGCCCAAGTGAGATAAGGGGTATTAAAGCCCTCTGTGAAGGAGAAAGGGGAGTTTCACAGTGTTTAGCACCAAGGAATTCTAAAGTTTGCTAAAAGTTCTAGTCTGTGGAAACAAGAAATGGATCGGGGCCAAACTTATTAACCACTGCCATTTTAAAGCCCATTCAAGATGTGAGTACCCTATCTTTAGGTTACCTGTGGTTCTTTGCCAGCAGCAGAGAAGAGGTTCCTGCCTCCGTTTTTGTGGCCTTAACAAACCAGGTGTTGTGCCCCAGTTCTCGTCTGAGACCCCTGAAAAAGAACATCTTCCCATCCATGAACAAGACAGGACCTATCTTTCAAAGGGGAACAAAAAGACCTCTGGGACTTACAGACTAGCTAGCCTGACTGCCATAGCTGGAGAGATCCTGCAATACATTCTTAAACACTCAGTTTGTCAGCAGCACCTACAGGATGATTTGGTTCTTATGACTAGTGAGCGTGGAATTGTCAAGAACAAATCATTCCAAACCAATCCTCTTTCCTTCTTTGGCAGGGTTCTGGGCCTGGTAGAGGTGAGTAAACAATAGATGGGATCTAGCTTGGTGTTACTAAGGCTTTTGACACAGTCCCATAGGACATTCTCAGAAGCAAACGAGGGAAATGTAGTCCAGCTGCAATCAGTGTAATGTGGGTGCAGAGCTGGTTGAAAGCCAAGACTCCAGGAGCCCTTCTCCATGTTTAGCTGCCCAACGGGGAGGGTGAACCTAGTGGGTCTGGCAGGGATCAGTCCGGTGTCAGGTACTATTCTATATTTTCATGAATGATTTGGAAAATGGAGTGGAGAGCATGCTCCTAAAGTTTACAACTGACACCAAGCACTTTGGAGCACAGGATTGAAATTCAAAACACCTTTAACAAATTGGAGACTTGGTCTTCTTGAGCCAAACTCCATGGTTAGGGCTCTCTCTCTACACTGGGCTGAAGTGAAACCCCAGAGCCAAGCACTCCTCCTGGGCAGTGAGCTCCGACCTTGAATGGTCAGATGCTGCTTAGCACTGTCAGAGCAGCTTTTGCTGGGGGATTCTCCCAGCACTTTCCAATAGCGGGAAGGTATGAAATCCCCATTTGACTGCTGGGGACAGAGCCCGAGAGTGGGGAGCAACTTGCCCAAAGTCCCCAGAAAAAGGAAAACAACCAGCAGAGGAACCAATAGGAAACCCAGCAATGGAACTCAGGAGTCCTGGGGGTGTGCTGTGGTGACCAGATGTCCCAATTTTATAGGGACAGTCCGAATTTTGGGGTCTTATCTAGGATCCTATTACCCCCCACGCCCGTCCCGATTTTTCACACTGGCTGTCTGTCACCCTAGGGTGTGCACATGTGTGGGTCCCAGCTGCTCCCCTGCCCCCCTCATTGAAGCAGATGTGCAGGGTTACTGCCCTGGGAAGTGCAGGGCACCAGTGGATGTGGGGTTGGCTGGAGGTAGGGTCTGGCTTCAGGCAGGGCAAGGGCTGCGTGGCTGGCTGGCTTCAGGCAGGGGGGTGCATCAGGGGTTGGCTGGAGACAGGGCAGGGAGGATGCGGCTGGTGCAGGCAAAGCAGAAGGTGCAGGGCTGGCTGGAGACAGAGGCTGACTGCCGGCAGGGCAGGGCAGGGGGTGCAGGGCTGTCTGCGGGCAGGGCCGGTGCAAGGAAGATTCATGCCCTAGGCGAAACTTCCACCTTGCACCCTACCCCCCCCGCACCCCTGCCCTGAGGCGCCCCACCCGTGGCAGCTCCCCCCTCACACCCTGAGGCTCCCCTCTTGTGGCAACTCTCCTGCTCTGCCCTGCGGCACCCCCCGTCGCCCGAGCTCACCCCTGCTCCGAGCACGAAGCACCCCGAGCACGCCGTGGCCGCTTCACTTCTCCCACCTCCAAGGCTTGCGGCCCCTAAGCCTGCCAGGCAGTCAAGCACCCTGCTCTGAGCCACAGCAGCCCTGACAGTTGACAATAGAGGCACCTTAACCCCTGAGTTCCTTCAATGTGTCCCCCTCGGGGGTCCAGCTCCGATCACCAGATACTCGGGGTATGTCTATACCACCTGCCGAATCGGTGGGCAGCGATCGATCCAGCGGGGGTTGATATATCGCGTCTAGTGTAGATGCAATACATTGAGTGCTCCTCCCCTCGCCTGCTGTACTCCAGCTCGGTGAGAGGCGCAGGCAGAGTCTACGGGGAGCTGCAGCAGTCAATTCACCGAGACTGTGACATTATAATTGTAGGCCTGAATAAAGATATAGCAGAAAAACCAGTATGCCAACCTGACCAAAGTCAGGCTAACAGAGGTTTGTGGGTAATCCCTGAGTGGAAAACACTGAGAAGCAGCAGCATGTCTCACAAGCGCTGGGAAAAAGTGAGATAAGAGAGAAGCTGCATTCCTGGCATAGTACCAGATGTGCTGTGTTCGGGCAGCTCCTTCGAAGAACTGATAAGAGTCCTAGTTTCCCAGCCTCCTTGTTTTCGCTCCCTGGTTTTTGTTCTTTGTTTGTTTTTAACTCCCCTACATTTCTAACTTTAGGCATGCATGTATACTAAAGGTGTCTAGTTTCTAGTTGTTAGAAGAAGGGGGTGGGTTGCTCCAGTGAATAATTATGACGCTGACGGAACTGTCTATATAGGCTTTTACTAAGATGTAAAGAGCAGGCTGGTTCTCTCTGGAGACGAGCTGCTCTCTATTGATGCGTGCACTTGTCAATAAAGAGCTTTTGATCGGACCTTGCTGGTGTGCCTGTCTCTCTCGCGGTCAGACAACGAACTTTTGCCGTCTGGGATTAGAGTCCCTGACATCTTTGGCGACTCCGCCGGGACCCGTCTGACTCTCCGGCGGGGGATCGGACCCTGAGGCAACGCAGCGCGCATCCTCCAGTTTAGAGGAGCCTTGCCTGGTGATCTGATCTCTGCGTTGGCGATAAGGCGTGTTCTGTGAACCAGCTGAAACTCTTGGAAATCCAGCAACGTCCACCTACCCATTGAGTAGGGTCCAGGTTGTCGGGGTTAGAGTCCCTGACTACTTAGGTCTGGGTTAGAGTCCCAGTCCAGGTCTGGGTTAGAGTCCCAGTCCAGGTTTGCACAGGATCCAAGTTGTCTGGGTTAGAGTCCCAGCCTGGGTTTGAGTCTCAGTCCAGGTGTTCAAGTCCCTGGAGAGGTAAGCGAGCGCTCGACGCGGGGAGGTGGGGGTTAGAGTCCCTTCATTAAAATGAGACAAGTTGGCAGTAAGTGCCCGGGGGATGCCCCGTTGTCTCTGATACTTAGAGATTGGAAAGAGATTTCTGAGACAGCTGATCTAGTTAAATTTAAGATGAGAAATCTGTGTTGGATCCAATGGCCATCATTTACCTTTCATTTGTCCCCAACTAGAGACTGGCCGGTGGGTGAAACCTTTTCCACAGATAGGAGGAACTCCTTAAGGGATATTTTGGTTGATCTTAGGCCGAGACAAATGGATTACTTGTTTGTATGGTATAATTATAAACCCATGGAGGGATGGGTAGCTTTTGAAGCTGTTTGTATGGAGAGCTCTTGTAAAAAAATCACCCACCATATGCACCAGAGCCGCACCGGGAGGAGGACAATTTTGTTCCTGTTCTTCCCCGTCTGATGGAGTGCAAGGATTCAAAAGCAGGTTAGGGACAGTTCAGGGACAGAGGAGAATCAAGGGGGAGCTCAGAGTGATGTTCCCTCATCTTCAGAGGAATCAGGCAGCCTCACCCCCTCTGTGCAGCCTCCAGCCAGCCTTTTGCAAACTTGGTCAGGGACTGCTTTTCAAACACCCCCAATATTACAGCAGCCCTTGTCCTTGCCCTTGTGGACCCCCACTAGGTTACTTAACTCCATGAGAGAGAATGTTTCTGAGACACCTCTGATATTACAAGCCTCATTGAGAACTTATCTGGTTCTACTGGTTGCTGGGGAACATGAGATGGTTTTACCCATACCCTGTTTGCAACTTCAAATTTGTTTAACTGGCAGTGCACTATGCCTCACTTATGAGACAATCCTGAGGCAGTGGAAAGAATGTTCTGCACAATCTTTTTCACTCATGTGCCCACTTGGGCAAATGTAAATCAGTTATTAGATACTCTCATGACAGAAGATGAAAGACAAAAAGTAAAAGAAAAATCTGCAGCTCATTTGAATGCACCTTGGCTAATTACTGACCCTAACTGGAATCCCAATAATCCAGCTCAAAAGACAAAGTTGGATGGATTTTTAAAAGCTGTTTTGAATGGTATTAGAGATGCAGGGGAGGCTACTCCAAATTGGAGCAAGGTGACTGCTTGTGTTCAGCATCCAGATAAGCACCTCTCTGACTTTTGTGCTCGACTGATTTGTGAAGTTAAAAAGCATGGGAATTTAAATCCTGAAACTGATCATGGAAAGGAGATGGTTAAAATGGTTTTCATGTCACAATGTGCAAAGGATATTGCAAAAAGATTTAGAAAGCATCCAGATGGTACGCAAGGGAAAAGTTTGTCTGAAGTAGTTAGCATTGCTACTAGAATGTTTAATGGGAAAGAGAAAAAGAAAGAAAAAGACATAAGGAACGGGTTAATTTAAAAATCATCTTGGCCCCGGGATGGAAGGAGGGGGGTGCTCTGCGTTCAGGGTCAGGAATCGGCGCGGACTGTGCTTGGTGCAGGGAGGGGCTGCTTTCGGCCCCAGCTGGCTGTGAAGGAAAAAATATAGACAGAGGCGAAGCAAAGGAAATACAAGTTACAGAACTGAAATTACATTTGCAAAGCTTAACTGTCCAGTAAGATCCAACAGTGTGCCTTTGTGACCCTGGAGTCGGTGTGGCTTGGTGACACCAAAGAAGCCACAGGCAGCCGACCTGGACTGGAATCTCTGAAAGAGACGCCGCAGGAGATTCCAGGGTGTAAAAGAACAGCCCTCCCAAGAGCAGAAGCATGTTGGAAATTCTGGACAAGCTGTATACAGGATAATCTCCCTTCCACCTCTCCCCCTCCTCTGAACATTATACACAGAAGTGGCCAGTCTGGACGTACGTGTGTAAGTATGAAAGGAGCTTCGGGCTTGGGGCATTAATATTTTCCTGAGTGATGTGGGAGCGTTCCCAACACTCTCCGTTGTTGTTTTATTATTTTATTAATGAAGCTTTAAAATTCAGTTATATGGTGTGTTTTCTTTATCTTCCCCCAACGATCCTGTAGTGTCAGCCTGATCATCTGACATGAGGGATAGATTGGTAACAGAAATTTGTCACAGTTTGGTGAGCAATTAAGAAGGGGGGAGCCCTGCAGAATTTACACCATCTATTTGTTTTACCCTTGTTATTTTGTGTTTGCTTTGCTTGGTACTGTTGGTGTTATATGCTGAGAACTGCATGAGTAAAAGTGAGTCCTAATAGGATAAGGAAACACTATCTGGTTCTGGTTCTGTTCTATTTAACCAGTTACTGTTGTTGTTTTTTTTCTCTGTTCATTTGGGTGTTAGGAGTGTGGGTGGAACTGAACCTCTTGTTCGTAATTCCTCGGAGTGGAAGCCATGTGTGCGAGACAGCTCTGAGGTTAAATTGAGATCCTTCTGTCCTGTCCCCTGTAGCGGTCAGTGTATAGAAGTGGGAAAGTCTGGCTTAGACTGTAATTCCCTCTGCTCTCTGTGTAATTCTCTTTTCTGTTTAAGTGTCAAACAGATGAATGAGTCTCTGGGTAAACCCTCTAAGAGTAGTCCTTCAAATTATATGTTAAGTAAATGGCCTTTGCCCAATGGGCCATGTGTCTTCGTCTAGGTGGCAAGCCTCATGAAGGAGGACTCGGGTAGTCTTGTGAGTAAGAATGTTTAAGGGAAGAGACCAGGAGGGGTGGGGGGCTAGTTGAGAAGCCCACCCTCCTAGCTAAACTGGTAGTGGAAGAAGTTGGTGCCTATGGAAGGGACGGTTCAGTGAGAAAAGCAGGATCGGGCCCAGGCGGGCAGGCAACAGACAGAGAGATTGGAAAACAGGTTGGAAAACTTTAAGGGTGTAGTGGAAGGAAGGAGTAAGTAAGTGTAAGCATGGGGATTTCAAATACCCAGAACTTACTTGGAATGGTGATTTGAGTTGATAAAAGTGGCTGTTGGGAGACAAGCAAGTGATTTAAGGGAGAGTGAGAAGTTAACTCTGTAGTTGCTGGAGGAAACAGCAGTTGAACTTTGTAAAAATGCTAAAGAGGAAAGTTCTTGGTGTCTTTGAAATGTTTGTAAATAAATTGAGGCAAAGAAATTGTTAATTGCAATCATTTAGAATTTAGTTAAATTAGCTGAAGAATGTATATAGTGCTATGTAATTGAAATTTTATTAGGCTGTAAGGGCACTATAAGTAGTGATGTTTTCTTTCAGTGTTTGAAAGCAAGAGTTAAAAGTAAAAAGCAAGCCAGAAAGCATCTGTATTCATGCAAATTATCTAACTGATAAGGTAGGGCCACTGAAACCTGGGCTGCCTATGAAACACATAAAATATGGGATAATTCCTCTGTTTTTCCTGAAATCAACAAGGGTATTTGTCTATTTTAAGCAATGATTGTCTGCCCAGAAGGGGTAGACCTCTGTTTTTTTGTCTTTCAGATAATCAGAGAAAACTGATGCCAGCTAAACAGCATTCAACGTACCATGCATTTACTGGCACAATAGAAATTATGTTTTGTGTTCTATGTTCTGTCTTGTGGTGTTTGTCTTGTGGCCGGAATTTTTGTGTTTAATATTTTTATAAAATAATCTAGTTTAAAATCAAACAAAAAGGTTAAATTAAAATGCAGATACTTGTTTTGTTCAACTTGGAATACAAAGTGTTTAGATAAATCAGGAGAATGTGATATACTAAAGTCTAATGCATTTCCTTAAGTAAGGAAAAGAAACTTTATTGGTCAAATTGTTAATTGCAAAAATTGTTGTTAAAATTTGCATACCAACAGTCTTTGAAAGCAAGGAGCACAACCAGGACCCCTCAATCGAGTCCTTCTGGGGGTTCAGGAAGCTTAGTTCCCAGTTTGGGATTCCCTGAATTCCAACAACCCGGCTCCAAACCAAAACTGAACTAACTCCCTCCAGCCAGCCCCTTCCTTTATTCAGCTTCCTGGGCAAAGGTGCTGACCCCCTCCCCGCTGCCTAGCTAAAGTTACAGGCTTAGGTCCTGTCCCTCACCTAAAGTCACCCGCTGCTCTCCCAGTCCCCACACAGACAGTCCCCACTCCATCACAGTAATCCCCAGAGCAACAGGAAAGGGAGGGGGGAAGCTGTGAGACTCCATGTGCTGCAGCTTGCTGGGCTGGGGGGCTGGCTGGCTGCTAGAAGGGGGTGCCACCTGTGAATAGGGAAGAGGTGTGACCAAGGGAGTAGAAGGCTTTGGCCCAGGTAGCACCCTCAGAAGACTTCCCCAGACAGGCTTAGGGATGCTGGTGTGACCTCGCCTGGCAGCCCCCAAAGATGGAACTGGGTGGACTAACTGGACAGGGCCCCTCTCTATCTGAAGCTGGGCAAGGGAGGTATGTGGATCCCACCAGAAGGTAAAATGGTAAGTAAGGAAGGGGAGGCTCTACTGGACCTGGACAGCTTCAGATACAGGACAGGAGGATTTCCACTTCTGAGCCATGAAAATAGAAATTGACTTTTCCTTTCCAGATGTATCTAATATTCATAAAGGGAATCTAGCCCTGCCTTCCAGATCTGAACACCTCAAAATCAGGAGTGCTCTAGCTCAATTTGGGCAGCTGTTACTTCATTTCTCCCAAATCAAATATGCTGATCCACTGTCATTTACTGTAGAAAAAGTAGGAGAAAATGAGCAACAAACGATGGGGTCTTCACAGTGCTAACGAGGGCTGGAATTGCTATTTTCAACAGCCATTACACTTTTTTTTTTAGTTTTGTTTGTTTAAAAGGAAGACAGTGATATTGCACTGGCAAATTCCCCATAGAAACAAAGAATGGAACAAAAGAATAATAAAGGCACCTTCAACTTTCCTCATTTATGTAGGACGGTCTTATTAGATGGATCCAGACATCTTCCAATCACAGAAGCTGATAATTGTTCCACTTTACTGCAGTTCTGTAACCATGCAGGAACCTAGAGGAGGAAAGTGCCTAACTCCAGAGCCTGCAGCTGCCTAGGGCCAGTGCTGAGGATTTAGAGTCCCTAGTGCTGCCCTTGCAAGGTTCAAGCATGCTCAGCCTTGGCATTGCCTCCGCTCCTGCGGCTAGTAGCTGCAGCTGTCTAAGGCTGGCCTCTGGCAGTTGCCCCATGGCTGTAGCTAGAGAAACTACAAGTGGCTCTATGACTCCTGGGGCCATTAAGCTAGAGCACCTAAAGACACTGGAGTTAACCTCAAGGAACAGAGGTCACCAGTAGGAAAGGAATGTCGGGGGAGCAGGGAAGGCGGGAGCAGGTCAGGCTTGCAGAGGGAGCTTCCAGCTGGTTGGGAGCATGTCCAAAGTAGAAAGGAAACAAGTATGGGGAGAGGTGGTGGTGACCAGGTAGCAGACTAGCACGTAGATGGGAGCAGAGGGAGAGACGCTGGTGTCTTCAGATTCCCAAGGGCTAAGTCCTCACTTTGGGGAAATGGTGTTTGCAGGTGGCTTGCTCACATGGCAGGATGGGGGCTGAGGGAGGGATCTGTCAGAACTGATCAGGTGTCTGCTGGCTTTAGGACTTTGAGCTGAGACTAGGACCACATGCAGTGACTGGTGACATGGGGGGTACTGGAGACATGGCTAGAGAAGGTCTGAATGAGGAAAAGAGATAAATCTGTGGGGAGTTTCCTTGATCACTATGAAAGTTCTGCTCACTGTGGACACTGGTAAACCCACATGGGTGTACAGCTCAATAAGAAAACCCGCGGGCTGAGGGAGCTGTGTATGGCAATGCATATAGTCATGGAGAGGTGTGTGATCAAAATGAAAAATGTCTCTGAGGTTCAGTACCGGGTATACGAAGGCACCAATGGCACTGCCCCACCAGGCCCACACTCGGAGCCCACAGTGACTATACTGGGGCCCACAAATATGTTTGGTGCCAGGGCCAACAAAAGGTTAATCCAGCCCTGACTGCCTGAGCACTATTTCAGCCTCACATTTTTGGGTGGAACTCCCACAGTGAGAGCTGCAGAGCACTCCCCCGCAACACACACGCACACACTCGTCCTGGTGTTGGGAGGGGAACAGGAGAAAGGACAAAAGAAGAGATGAAGAGAAAGGAGGGAGGGACAGGTGGATGGAGGAAAAGGGTGAAACACAAAGGACAAACCCTAATGTCCCCATGATTCTAAGGGACAAAATCCCAGGTACGTGAATAAAATTCTGCCTCCTTAAGCTCATGTTTTCCATGCCTAGAATTCAACTCTCACCAGATGGATCAGACTGAACAGGTTTCACACCTCCAGGAGGCTCTTACCTTCTAAAGAGGGACGGCTGTTTTCTAGTAAAATCACTACAAGGGAAGGAGAAAACTGGAAAGAGGTTTCTCCTGGCGCTCACGTCCGTGAACCCGAATACTCTCTCAGTCCTCAGACAGAGACCTGGAGAAGGAGACTTGCTGAAGCAAAGCCACAGGGGTCTCTGAGGTTTCCCTAGCCCCTGGCCCCTGACTGATGTCAGGATCTCTCTGTGAGGTCACCACCTGCTCACCAATAGTCTTTGACCAATAGTGTGAGGTCCTGCAAAAGGCCTTTGTGATGTCACTGCCACACCCCGCCTTGCTGTGCCAATGTCCTGCCCCGGCCAGGCACTTTGGAGCTTTGAGCTACTCCCTGTGGATCACCTCACTCAAGGAGCTTTTCTATAGAGCATCCTCAGATGTCTAAGCACACGAGTGCCATGGCAATGAACTGACACACATGGCACCAAGATGAGATCATTACTAGACTAACCTATAGGAGAAGGACACCCCAGCATTAGTAGGGGAGAAATCCCTACTGAACATGCATTACACCTAGCAGCCCCTGCGTGGGGTCGGGCAGGGGCTGCGGAGGGGGGAGACCTGGGAAAGGGATGGATGGAAAATGTCTGTGCAGCCGGGACATGGCCGGGGGGCGAGGGGAGAAGAGCAGGTGACCCCTGAGGAGCGGGGAGAAAAAGGGAGGGCTGAGATCCCCTCGGAATTACCACTGCCCCCTCCGTGGAGACCCCCCTCCTCTCCTGTCCTGCCCCCTTTCTCCCTAGAGAGCAACAAGCAAACATCCAGGCTGACACCCCCTTCCCTCAACCCCTGAGAAGTTCCCTGTTCCCCTCCCCCCATTGTGCCCCATTTTCTCTCCCCTTTGCCAATGGCCAGTTCAGATCTCAGGTTTGGGGTGTTTCCCCCCATTTTCACCTGCAGTGATTTGTCCTTGTGTAGGTGGGAAATGGTTCCCCCGAGTGATTTCTGAACTGGGCAGAGGCTGGGGGGGGCCTGAGACAGGGACACCTCTGGGCTGGGCTGGGGGGGCCACTCTCTGCTGGCAACAGGGCGTGGGAAGGGCCAGGAAGGGGAGGGGGGAGCAAGTGTCCCCCATAGTGAGGGTCCAGCCCCAGGCTGCTACCAGTAGCACATTCCTATCCTGGCCGGGGGGGGGGCGCTTTCTCCAGCTGGGACCTGCCCCCTAGGCAGCCCCAGGCTCTGACCGCACCAGCCCCGCCTGGAGCCCCCAGTGAGTGAGAGACCCCGGAGGGGGAGGAGGAGGGAGCACTGGGCCCTGACAGGAAAGTGACTCTCTCCCCTCAGATCTTGGTGTTTTCCTCTCATGTTATCAAATATGCAGTTTGTGACACAATTTCTTTGCAAATCTCAAAGATTCAAATAAAATAACCTAAACATTTGCCCCACTTCTCTCTAGTTGTCTATTTCTAATTGAATGTGCCCTGAGATTTTCCTGTCTCTAATTATAAAATAATAAGAAAATCTCAGATTTACACCTTTTCTCAGATTATTGAACACAAAATGTTTGCAATGTTGCCCATTTCCTCTTTATTCATTTATCAAGTATTCATGTGAAACACTCAGATTTTACCTCCTATCAACAACTGATATAAAATCCCTCTGATTTTCCACTTTCCTCTCTATAATTTGCAAAATGGATCCAAAATCTCTGATTTCCACCCTTTGTCTTTCATTTCTGAACACTGATCTGAAAGCTCAGGTTTTCCCTCTGTGTCATTATCAATGTCAATTAACAATCCTCTCAAGTTTTGTGCTGTTCCTTATGTTTCTAAATCCCAAAAACTTCTTCCTTCGGGGGAACCTGTTGCCCTGAGTCGCTCTCCATTCTGGATGTTGCAGGGGATTAAATTTCCCAGTGATTGTCTTTCCCCTCTCCTTTGAGGATCATTTGTTCCCTCTTTTAGCTGTTAGATATTTGCCAAAGAAAGAGACCAGCCTGATATTTAATACACATCAAAGCCAGAGGCCTCCCCCTGTTTGGGGATCAGTGGTTCGCAGCTGGTAGTGGGAGAGTTGGCTGGCCCCTTTTCTTTTCTCCAGCTGGCACAGGATGAGGGGGTCACTCTGAGTGCAGCATGTCTTGAGAAGTATCCCAAACCACAAGACAAATGGTCTCTGTGAAGGGTTGCTTCCCACAGTGCTAAGATGTAGCCACCTCTGGCAGGATCCATGGTGGCTACTATTTGCTAGTGACAGGCCACGGAAATTTCTTACCTATTTTGCCCCTCCATGCCAGGCCTGCACAACATAACGGCCCACGGGCAACGTGCAGGCCCGTGAAGTCTCACTGTGCGTCCCGCAGCCGGGAATCAAAGGGCTCTGGGCTGCCCGTAGCCGCGGGGAATCCAAACCCCTTTAAAGTTCAGCCGCGGCCGGGATTCAAAAGGTTCTGAGCTGCCCGCAGCCGCAGGGAGCCCAGAGCTCTTTAAATCTCAGCCGCGGCCAGGATTTATAGGGCTCTGGGCAGGCGGGCGGGGAGCTCAGAGCTCTTTAAATCCCAGCCACCAGGGCCGGCTTTAGGCCAATTTAACCAATTCCCTTGAATCGGCCTCGCTCCTAAGAGGACCCCGCACCCAAGCCCCAGTACCAGCAAAAGCCAGTGCGCTGTACCAGGGTGGCCCAGTTTCCCCAGGGGGCAATTTAAAAGGCCTGGGGCTCCCAGCAGGGGCTGGAAGCCCAGGCCCTTTAAATTGCCACTAGAGCCCTGCTGCTGGAGCCCTGGGGTATGGCTGCGGGGCTCTGGGGGCTATTTAAAAAGTCTAGGACTCCCATTGCTTCTACCTCCCGGCCCTTTAAATAGCCACTGGAGCCCCGCCGCTTCCCCAGGGTTCCCGCGGCTATTTACAGAGCTGGGGCAGTGGAAGCAGGGGCGCCCCGGGCCCTTGAAATAGCCCCAAGCCCCAGGCTGCTGCTGCTGCTACCCTAGTGGGAGAGGGGGGAGGAGGAGGAGGAGAAGGAGGCACTCACCATAGAGGATGGGCTGTACCCCCTGTACCTGCACCCCCTGCCCTGCCTGCAGCCAGCCCGTCCCCAGCCAGCCACTGCTGCACCCCCTGCCCGCACCAGCCCCGCACCTCCTGCCCTGCTTGCACCAGTTCCTGCCTGCAGCCTGCCCATCTCCAGCCAGCCCCACACCCCCCTGCCTTGCCTTCAGCCCTGCACCAACCCCTGTCTCCAGCCAGCCCTGCACCCCCTTCCCTGTCTCCAGCCAGCCTCTGCCACACTGCCTGCCCTGCCCGCACCAGCCCTGCACCCCCTGCCCTGTCTCCAGCCAACCCCTGCCATACTGCCTGCCCTGCCCGCACCAGCTCTGCACCCCCTGCCCTGTCTCCAGCCAACCCCGTACCCCCTGCCTTGCCTTCAGCCCTGCACCAACCCGTCTCCAGCCAACCCCTGCCGACACCCCGCTGCCTAAGCCAGCCAGTCCCGCACTCCTTTGTCTCCAGCCCTGCCAACCCATGCCGCACCCTCCCTGTGGCCCTGCCTGAAGCCAGCCAGCCCACCCCACACCTCTTGTCTCCAGCCTGCCCACACCCCTTGCCCAGCCTGCAGCCAGACCCTACCTCTCGCATCCTCCCCCTCCCCCACCTCCAGCCAGCCCCATATTCACTGGTGCCCTGCAGTTCCGAGGGAAGTAACCCTGCACACCTGCTTCAATGAGATGGGCAGGGAGCAGCTGGGACCCACACATGTGCATCCTAGCACACCCTAAGGGAGTGGCAGAGCTCATTTCTAGTTCAGACCCATCTTTTTAAAAAAGAACTTTAGGTAGGGTTAACATACATCTGTACTTTCCCGGACATGTCAGGCTTTTTTGGTTCTTAAATCGCCATCTGGGAGGAAAATACGGACGTATGGTAACCCTACTGGTACAAAAAATACATACTGTGGCAGAACTTTTTATAGGGAACCGGTTGTTAAGAACTGAAAGGCTTTTTTTTCCCAGTCATCCCTGCGGGGCCCCGCACTTCCTAAAGCCGGCCTGCCAGCCACGGCTGGGATTCAAAGGGCTCTGGGCTGCTCGCAGAGATTCCCGGCCGCAGCTGAGGTTTAAAGGTCTCAGGGCTCCCCACCGCCACGGGCAGCCCAGAGCCCTTTGAATCCCGGCAGCAGCTGAGATTTAAAGGGCTCAGGGATCCCTGTGGCTGCAGGCAGCACAGAGCCCTTTGAATCCTGGCGGCAGCTCCAGGGGATGGAGTGAGGCTGGGATTTCAAGGGCTCAGGCTCCCCTCAGCAGCAGGAGCTCTGGGACCTTTAAATCCCTGCCCCAGCCCTGAAAAGCTCCGGGTTCCCCCAGTCATCAGAGCCCCAGGCCCTTTAATTTGACCCTGAGGGCTCCCAGCCACCTCTTTGGCTGGGAGTCCCTGGTTGATTTAACATCAAGTAACACCTCCCCACCACCAACCTTCCTTTTTGACCCACAGCTGTTTTGGTGGGGCGGCGCTGGGGAAGGAGGTTTGTTTCTGCAGGGACTGGGCGGGGGTGTTTCCGCCAGGCTGGGAGGTCCTGAGTGAGGGGGTGTTTCCGCAGGGCCAGGGGGTTTCGGTCCTCAGCTGTTTTCTTTGGAGTATTGTGGCCCTCGCTGTTTTACTCAAAGTACTGTACAGGAACTTTTCAGGGGGATTAAGGCAAAATGCCACATTTATTAGTAATACAGGTATCAATTAATACTCTATGATATGCACATGAGATATATATCACAGTCATGCATTCACGCACACACACAGACATAAACACACTCCGTCTTGCTGTTGTTACCAACTAGTTGCTCCCCTTAACTGCACTGGCCAGGTGAGTTAGATGGGGGAGGGGTGGAGCCGGCTTCTACCGATCGCAAATCGATGGTCCAATGGTGACAAGACGAGATCCGGGGTCCTTCTGCAAGACACCTCGCATTTATAGCAGCTTCCCTCTTATGCAAATCTAGACCAGATTCAAAATCTGGGTCTGCGTCCGTTGGTCTTTGTGCTGCTTTTCTCTGGGTGTTGTCCCAATGCTGCTCAAAGAGGGTGTTTTCTAAAGAAGGTGCTAGCTTCTATCATAACCTTAGTCCCAGATTTGGACCTTAGCGTCCAAAATATGGGGGTTAGCATGAAAACCTCCAAGCTTAGTTACCAGCTTGGACCTGGTACTTGCTGCCACCACCCAAAAAATTAGAGTGTTTTGGGGCACTCTGGTCCCCCTGAAAAACCTTCCCTGGGGACCCCAAGACCCAAATCCCTTGAGTCTCACAACAAAGGGAAATAATCCTTTTTCCCTTCCCCCCTCTCTGTTCCCAGTCCTGGAAACAAAAGTACTTTCCTATTCCCCCAGAGGGAATGCAAAATCAGGCTAGCAAATCCAACACACAGATCTCCCTTGCTTTCTTCCTCCCACCAATTCCCTGGTGAGTACAGACTCAATTTCCCTGAAATTTCCCAGTAAAGAAAACTTCAACAGGTCTTAAACGAAAGCTTTATATAAAAAAGAAAGGAAAAATACATACAAATGGTCTCTCTGTATTAAGATGACACAATACAGGGTCAATTGCTTAAAAGAATATTGAATAAACAGCCTTATTCAAAAAGAATACAAATCAAAGCACTCCAGCACTTATATTCATGCAAATATCAAAGAAAAGAAACCATATAACTTACTAGCTGATCTCTTTGTCCTTACACTTAGAAACAGAAGACTAGAAAGTAGAAACTACTTCTCCAAAGCTCAGAGAAAGCAGGCAGACAGAAAACAAAGACTCAGACACAAACTTCCCTCCACCCAGAGTTGAAAAAAATCCGGTTTCCTGATTGTTCCTCTGGTCAGGTGCTTCAGGTGAAAGAGACATTAACCCTTAGCTATCTGTTTATGACAGGCCATCAATATGTCTGCTCTTCTTTATTGGGCCCACTTGACAAGTTGTATTGTCCTTTGCTCTGGCTCCCATTCCCTCTTCAACTGTTGTAGCTGTCTGGAGGTGGGTGTCTTCCAAGCCTCACTCATTCACACGTCATTCAGTCAATAGAGCAATTGATTACAGAGTGCGGGGGAAGATCTTATTCTACTTCTAGCAAAAAGGCACATGTTTTCTTTTACTTTAACTATACTATCCTTAGGGGCTATCACATTTGATACAAAGTTTTCTACCAATTCTCTATATAGGGATCTAATACAAGGTTGTATGAAAATAGAGAGGCACAATGCCAAGTCATATGAATTACAAAATAACATCATGCCGGATGCAATGTCATAAAGATAAGATACTTAATACAAAATAACACAAATGCAACGTTATTAAAGATTTATAGAGATAGTTAATACAGAGATTTCTCTACATCACCACTTTACGAGTTGTGCAGGCCTGCTGACGGCATTCGTGGGGCTTCTTGCTCGTGTGGATTCTCTGATGCCGAATAAGGTGTGAGCTGCGACTAAAAGTTTTCCCGCACTCACTGCAGTCAGGAGGGAGAGGATAGCTCAGTGGTTTGAGCATTGGCTTACTAAACCCAGGGTTGTAAGTTCAATCCTTGAGGGAACCATTTGGGAATTGGTCCTGCTTTGAGCAGGGGGTTGGACTAGATGATCTCTTGAGGTCCTTTCCAACCCTTATAATCTAGGATTCTATGATAGGATCTCTTCCCTGTGTGGATTCTCTGATGCCCAATAAGGTGCGAGCTGCGACTGAAAGCTTTCCCGCACTCATTGCATTCACAGGGCCTCTACCCTGTGTGGATTCTCTGATGTTGAGAAAGGCCTGATCTGTAAGTGAAGTTTTTCCCACACTCAGCACATGTATTTTTTTTGCTTTTCCCTGCAGATTTCCTGCTGTATTCTGGTTTCCTTAAGGCCCTTCTGAGTTCCCTGACAGGAAAAAAATTGATCCATTTTCTCCCCTGGCTGGTTTCCCTGCTCTTTTTCTGGTCTGTGCTGAACCTCACACGTCACTGCATCACCTGCTGTGATAGAGACAGAAACCTCAAACAGGGATGGAAAGGGGAAGGCCAAACCAAAACAAGTGCTGGAGAGAGGACAAATAAAAATCAGGAACTCAGCTCCCCACAACAGGAGAGAGGAGGGGATCAATTCAGCCTTCACATCCCATCCAAATTCACAGGGGGAAGGGAGAAAGCTACTGCCCGGTGTCTGCTAGCATCTATAGGAAGCCTTGAGCTATATTTACCCTGCGGATGCGACCCCTGCTATGGACAATAATGAACTGAGAGACTTCCCAAGAGCTTTGTAGGGCATCCTAGATGTTTCCTTCAGCACTTACAGATTCTGAGTTGGTTTAATGTTTCCTCATCTGTGCGGGGAGATCTCAGGATCTCTCTTTCCTCTGAACCCTGGAGCTCTGGGACCCATGGCTCTTCCCCTTGTTCCAGCTGGGAGATCATATCACATTGGAAAACCAGAAACTCCGCTCAGATGAAAGAAAACAAAGGAGTTCAGTTGATCTCATACAACTTGATCATCAAAAACATTCTGTTAATTTATCTTCAGTGCTTAGTGTGACCTAGTGTGCCTGGGGCAGTCCTCACTGAAAATGCCAAGGTCAGAGCAGGCTGAAAAAGGGAGAGCAGATGTTCCCCATACTAGTGGTTAACACTGAAGTTAAACTCACTGACCAGTCACAAACTGTGCTTCTGATCCCACACACTGGTTAACGAGACTCTGAAAAAAGAAATCACACGGCCCCCTTTATTGCATGACAGTTCTCTGACTCCTAATCAGCAACTAGGTCCCGTACAGTGAGAGGTTATTTAAAAACTCTGCTCACTGTGATACAGCATGGCCAGAGGGCAGCAGGAGAGTGATCCTAATTGGATCCAGGAAGTGGGTGGGTAGAAGGTTAGCCACATTACCCAGGTTTGGATCTCATCCAAAATACCATGCTGCCAGCCAATCCTTTAGCAATTAAACTAAATGTTTAGAAGAAAGAACAAATGAAATATATCGATCCCCGAGCGCGCTTATATCAATTCCGGAACAACACCAACCCCAACGAGTTGCTGATTTGACAGGGGACCGCGGACATCGAAATGAGGATGGGTGAGTAATCCGATCTTAGATATTCGACTTCTTACAGTATTCACGTAGTTGAATTTGCTGAAAGATCGTATCTAACGTATCCACCCTTAATGTGTCTTCACACCTTTGTTGCAGGAGTTCTGTTTGAGAGAATTTGCTTGCAGTCTCTGAGGAACTGGTCTCTGAGGAAAGAGAGATGTGAGCTTTCATTAATATCATACTGTAAAATCTCACAATTTTACATACAGTGTTTACTACACATTTTAACAGGAGGATAATATTCAGTAGGTTATGTGTTTTCTAATGATACCTCACAAAGCCATACTGGGTACAAAATTGATCATAATTTTCTAGAAGAGTGAACACAGGGGTACAGATTGACACAGTGTCTGTGTGTGTGTTCCCAGCAGATATGTGGGTATTTCAATCCCTCATAAGCACAATGTTTGGCATCTTCAAGGGACCTGGGGAACTGGTCCTGGGAATTCACTAGTTTAGCAAGTGTGAGACTGCATGAAATTGTGAGACACTTTGGTATTAATAATAAAATAATATAATCTGATAAATTGGAAAGAATCATGCTAGGTATGCCATGTAAAGTGTCAGTGAAAATGTTATGATTTGCCAAGTATGATAATTTTGTTTCTATGTTTCTATCACCTTTGTATTGTGAGTTACAGATATGTAAGGTATATCTGTATTTCCAGACTTGTGCAGTTTTTCTGGGTGACACCCCCAGACATATTGGCATCAACATTGCCTAGCATGTTTGATGGCCCATTGAGGGTCATCAGCTGTACAATGACCTATGGACCAAGGGGACACACCTATTGAGTCAGCAAGACATGCCGGGGTTTGCCTGTGTAATGAAACCTCCAAAGCTTTTCCATGCCATGTGCTGTGAAGCTTGTGTTTGGGACACAGGAAGTACAAGCCACATGGCAAAAGGAATATAAAGCGCAGCTGCATCATCTCCATCTTGTCTTCAATCCCCCTTCCTACCTCTGGGAGCAACTTCTCTACAAACTGAACCCTGGAACAAAGGACTGAATGACCCATCCAAGCTGTGGATGCGTTCCAGACAGACTTTCAAGCCAGCAACTCACCAATACTGCTAAGAACCTGATATATCCATTTTGGAATGTATCTGACTGCTTTTCCATTTAATTCTTTCTGTCTTTCTTTCTTTTAAACCTTTAGTTTAGATGCTAAAGAATTGTCTGGAAGGATGGAATTTAACTTCATTCTTTCATTTGTTCTTTCTTCTAAACATTTAGTTTAATTGCTAAAGGATTGGCTGGCAGCATGGTATTTTGGATGAGATCCAAACCTGGGTAATGTGGCTAACCTTCTACCCACCCACTTCCTGGATCCAATTAGGATCACTCTCCTGCTGCCCTCTGGCCATGCTGTATCACAGTGAGCAGAGTTTTTAAATAACCTCTCACTGTACGGGACCTAGTTGCTGATTAGGAGTCAGAGAACTGTCATGCAATAAAGGGGGCCGTGTGATTTCTTTTTCAGAGTCTCGTTAACCAGTGTGTGGGATCAGAAAACACAGTTTTGTGACTGGTCAGTGAGTTTAACTTCAGTGTTAACCACCAGTATGGGGAGCATCTGCTCTCCCTTTTTCAGCCTGCTCTGACCTTGGCATTTTCAGTGAGGACTGCCCCAGGCACACTAGGTCACACTAAGCACTGAAGATAAATTAACAGAATGTTTTTGATGATCAAGATGTATGAAATCAACTGAACTCCTTTGTTTTCTTTCATCTGAGCGGAGTTTCTGGTTTTCCAACGTGATATGATCTCCCAGCTGGAACAAGGGGAAGAGCCATGGGTCCCAGAGCTCCAGGGTTCAGAGGAAAGAGAGATCCTGAGATCTCCCCGCACAGATGAGGAAACATTAAACCAACTCAGAATCTGTAAGTGCCTGAAGGAAACATCTAGGATGCCCTACAAAGCTCTTGGGAAGTCTCTCAGTTCATTATTGTCCATAGCAGGGGTCGCATCCGCAGGGTAAATATAGCTCAAGGCTCCTATAGATGCTAGCAGACACCGGGCAGTAGCTTTCTCCCTTCCCCCTGTGAAGTTGGATGGGATGTGAAGGCTGAATTGATCCCCTCCTCTCTCCTGTTGGGGGAGCTGAGTTCCTGATTTTTATTTGTCCTCTCTCCAGCACTTGTTTTGGTTTGGCCTTCCCTTTCCATCCCTGTTTGAGGTTTCTGTCTCTATCACAGCAGGTGATGCAATGACGTGTGAGGTTCAGCACAGACCAGAAAAAGAGCAGGGAAACCAGCCAGGGGAGAAAATGGATAAATTTATTTCCTGTCAGGGAACTCAGAAGGGCCTTAAGGAAACCAGAATACAGCAGGAAATCTGCAGGGAAAGCAAAAAAAATACATGTGCTGAGTGTGGGAAAAACTTCACTTACAGATCAGGCCTTTCTCAACATCAGAGAATCCACACAGGGGAGAGGCCCTGTGAATGCAATGAGTGCGGGAAAGCTTTCAGTCGCAGCTCGCACCCTTATGGGCATCAGAGAATCCACACAGGGAAGAGATCCTATCATAGAATCCTAGCTTATAAGGGTTGGAAAGGACCCTCAAGAGATCATCTAGTCCAACCCCCTGCTCAAAGCAGGACCAATTCCCAAATGGTTCCCTCAAGGATTGACCTTACAAACCTGGGTTAGTAGGCCAATGCTCAAACCACTGAGCTATCCTCTCCCTCCTGAATGCAGGTGAGTGCGGGAAAACTTTCAGTCGCAGCTCACACCTTATTCGGCATCAGAGAATCCACACACAGGAGGGGTCCTATGAATGCAGTGAGTGCGGGAAAACCTTCAATCGCAGCTCTCACCTTATTCAGCATCAGAGAATCCACACGAGCAAGAAGCCCCCCCAAATGCCGTCAGCAGGCCTGCACAACTCGTAAAGTGGTGATGTAGAGAAATCTCTGTATTAACTATCTCTATAAATCTTTATAACGTTGCATTGTGTTATTTTGTATTAAGTATCTTTATCTTTATGACATTGCATCCGGCATGATGTTATTTTGTAATTCATATGACTTGGCATTGTGCCTCTCTATTTTCATACAACTTTGTATTAGATCCCTATATAGAGAATTGGTAGAAAACTTTGTATCAAATGTTATAGCCCCTAAGGATAGTATAGTTAAAGTAAAAGAAAACATGTGGCCTTTTTGCTAGAAGTAGAATAAGATCTTCCCCCGCACTCTGTAATCAATTGCTCTATTGACTGAATGAGGTGTGAATGAGTGAGGCTTGGAAGACACCCACCTCCAGACAGCTACAACAGTTGAAGAGGGAATGGGAGCCAGAGCAAAGGACAATACAACTTGTCAAGTGGGCCCAATAAAGAAGAGCAGACATATTGATGGCCTGTCATAAACAGATAGCTAAGGGTTAATGTCTCTTTCACCTGAAGCACCTGACCAGAGGAACAATCAGGAAACCGGATTTTTTTCAACTCTGGGTGGAGGGAAGTTTGTGTCTGAGTCTTTGTTTTCTGTCTGCCTGCTTTCTCTGAGCTTTTGGAGAAGTAGTTTCTACTTTCTAGTCTTCTGTTTCTAAGTGTAAGGACAAAGAGATCAGCTAGTAAGTTATATGGTTTCTTTTCTTTGATATTTGCATGAATATAAGTGCTGGAGTGCTTTGATTTGTATTCTTTTGAATAAGGCTGTTTATTTCAATATTCTTTTAAGCAATTGACCCTGTATTGTGTCATCTTAATACAGAGAGACCATTTGTATGTATTTTTCCTTTCTTTTTTATATAAAGCTTCGTTTAAGACCTGTTGAAGTTTTCTTTACTGGGAAATTTCAGGGAAATTGAGTCTGTACTCACCAGGGAATTGGTGGGAGGAAGAAAGCAAGGGAGATCTGTGTGTTGGATTTGCTAGCCTGATTTTGCATTCCCTCTGGGGGAATAGGAAAGTACTTTTGTTTCCAGGACTGGGAACAGAGAGGGGGGAAGGGAAAAAGGATTATTTCCCTTTTTGTGAGACTCAAGGGATTTGGGTCTTGGGGTCCCCAGGAAGGTTTTTTCAGGGGGACCAGAGTGCCCCAAAACACTCTAATTTTTGGGTGGTTGGCAGCAAGTACCAGGTCCAAGCTGGTAACTAAGCTTGGAGGTTTTCATGCTAACCCCCATATTTTGGACGCTAAGGTCCAATCTGGGACTAAGGTTATGATAGAAGCTAGCACCTTCTTTAGAAAACACCCTCTTTGAGCAGCATTGGGACAAACACACAGAGAAAGCAGCACAAAGACCAACGGACGCAGACCCAGATTTGAATCTGGTCTAGATTTGCATAAGAGGGAGCTGCTATAAATGCGAGGTGTCTATGCAGAAGGACCCCGGATCTCGTCTTGTCACCATCGGACCATTGATTTGGAGTCTGTAGAAAGCCCGGCTCCACCCCTCCCCCATCTAACTCACCTGGCCAGTGCAGTTAAGGGGAGCAACTAGTTGGTAACACAGCAAGACGGAGTGTGTTTATGTCTGTGTGTGTGCGTGAATGCATGACTGTGATATATATCTCATGTGCATATCATAGAGTATTAATTGATACCTGTATTACTAATAAATGTGGCATTTTGCCTTAATTCCCCTGAAAAGTTCCTGTACAGTACTTTGAGTAAAACAGCGAGGGCCACAATGCTCCAAAGAAAACAGCTGAGGACCGAAACCCCCGGCCCTGCGGAAACACCCCCACTCAGGACCTCCCAGCCTGGCGGAAACACCCCGCCCCAGCCCTGCAGAAACAAATCCTCCTTCCCCAGCGCCGCCCCACCAAAACAGCTGTGGGTCAAAAAGGAAGGTTGGTGGTGGGGAGGTGTTACTTGATGTTAAATCAACCAGGGACTCCCAGCCAAAGAGGTGGCTGGGAGCTCTCAGGGTCAAATTAAAGGGCCTGGGGCTCTGACGACTGGGGGAACCCGGAGCTTTCAGGGCTGGGGCAGGGATTTAAAGGTCCCAGAGCTCCTGCTGCTGAGGGGAGCCTGAGCCCTTGAAATCCCAGCCTCCACTCCATCCCCTGGAGCTGCCGCCAGGATTCAAAGGGCTCTGTGCTGCCTGCAGCCACAGGGATCCCTGAGCCCTTTAAATCTCAGCTGCTGCCGGGATTCAAAGGGCTCTGGGCTGCCCGTGGCGGTGGGGAGCCCTGAGACCTTTAAACCTCAGCTGCGGCCGGGAATCTCTGCGAGCAGCCCAGAGCCCTTTGAATCCCGGCCGTGGCTGGCAGGCCGGCTTTAGGAAGTGCGGGGCCCCGCAGGGATGACTGGGGAAAAAAAAGCCTTTCAGTTCTTAACAACCGGTTCCCTATAAAAAGTTCTGCCACAGTATGTATTTTTTGTACCAGTAGGGTTACCATACGTCCGTATTTTCCTCCCAGATGGCGATTTAAGAACCAAAAAGCCTGACATGTCCGGGAAAGTACAGATGTATGTTAACCCTACCTAAAAGTTCTTTTTTAAAAAGATGGGTCTGAACTAGAAATGAGCTCTGCCACTCCCTTAGGGTGTGCTAGGGTGCACATGTGTGGGTCCCAGCTGCTCCCTGCCCATCTCATTGAAGCAGGTGTGCAGGGTTACTTCCCTCGGAACTGCAGGGCACCAGTGAACATGGGGCTGGCTGGAGGTGGGGGGAGGGGGAGGATGCGAGAGGTAGGGTCTGGCTGCAGGCTGGGCAAGGGGTGTGGGGCAGGCTGGAGACAAGAGGTGTGGGGTGGGCTGGCTGGCTTCAGGCAGGGCCACAGGGAGGGTGCGGCATGGGTTGGCAGGGCTGGAGACAAAGGAGTGCGGGACTGGCTGGCTTCAGGCAGCGGGGTGTGGCAGGGGTTGGCTGGAGACGGGTTGGTGCAGGGCTGAAGGCAAGGCAGGGGGTACGGGGTTGGCTGGAGACAGGGCAGGGGACAGGGCAGGGGTGCAGGGCTGGTGCGGGGCAGGGCAGGCAGTGTGGCAGAGGCTGGCTGGAGACAGGGAAGGGGGTGCAGGGCTGGCTGGAGACGGGTTGGTGCAGGGCTGAAGGCAAGGCAGGGGGTGTGGGGCTGGCTGGAGATGGGCAGGCTGCAGGCAGGAACTGGTGCAAGCAGGGCAGGAGGTGCGGGGCTGGTGTGGGCAGGGGGTGCAGCAGGGGCTGGCTGGGGACGGGCTGGCTGCAGGCAGCGCAGGGGGTGCAGGTACAGGGGGTACAGCCCATCCTCTATGGTGAGTGCCTCCTTCTCCTCCTCCTCCTCCTCCCCCCTCTCCCACTAGGGTAGCAGCAGCAGCCTGGGGCTTGGGGGCTATTTCAAGGGCCCGGGGCGCCCCTGCTTCCACTGCCCCAGCTCTGTAAATAGCCGCGAGAACCCTGGGGAAGCGGCGGGGCTCCAGTGGCTATTTAAAGGGCCGGGGAGGTAGAAGCAATGGGAGTCCTAGACTTTTTAAATAGCCCCCAGAGCCCCGCAGCCATACCCCAGGGCTCCAGCAGCAGGGCTCTAGTGGCAATTTAAAGGGCCTGGGCTTCCAGCCCCTGCTGGGAGCCCCAGGCCTTTTAAATTGCCCCCTGGGGAAACTGGGCCACCCTGGTACAGCGCACTGGCTTTTGCTGGTACTGGGGCTTGGGTGCGGGGTCCTCTTAGGAGCGAGGCCGATTCAAGGGAATTGGTTAAATTGGCCTAAAGCCGGCCCTGGTGGCTGGGATTTAAAGAGCTCTGAGCTCCCCGCCCGCCTGCCCAGAGCCCTATAAATCCTGGCCGCGGCTGAGATTTAAAGAGCTCTGGGCTCCCTGCGGCTGCCGGCAGCTCAGAACCTTTTGAATCCCGGCCGCGGCTGAACTTTAAAGGGGTTTGGATTCCCCGCGGCTACGGGCAGCCCAGAGCCCTTTGATTCCCGGCTGCGGGACGCACAGTGAGACTTCACGGGCCGCACGTTGCCCGTGGGCCGTATGTTGTGCAGGCCTGGCATGGAGGGGCAAAATAGGTAAGAAATTTCCGTGGCCTGTCACTAGCAAATAGTAGCCACCATGGATCCTGCCAGAGGTGGCTACATCTTAGCACTGTGGGAAGCAACCCTTCACAGAGACCATTTGTCTTGTGGTTTGGGATACTTCTCAAGACATGCTGTACTCAGAGTGAGCCCCTCATCCTGTGCCAGCTGGAGAAAAGAAAAGGGGCCAGCCAACTCTCCCACTACCAGCTGCGAACCACTGATCCCCAAACAGGGGGAGGCCTCTGACTTTGATGTGTATTAAATATCAGGCTGGTCTCTTTCTTTAGCTAAAAGAGGGAACAAATGATCCTCAAAGGAGAGGGGAAAGACAATCACTGGGAAATTTAATCCCCTGCAACATCCAGAATGGAGAGCGACTCAGGGCAACAGGTTCCCCCGAAGGAAGAAGTTTTTGGGATTTAGAAACATAAGGAACAGCACAAAACTTGAGAGGATTGTTAATTGACATTTGATAATGACACAGAGGGAAAACCTGAGCTTTCAGATCAGTGTTCAGAAATGAAAGACAAAGGGTGGAAATCAGAGATTTTGGATCCATTTTGCAAATTATAGAGAGGAAAGTGGAAAATCAGAGGGATTTCATATCAGTTGTTGATAGGAGGTAAAGTCTGAGTGTTTCACATGAATACTTGATAAATGAATAAAGAGGAAATGGGCAACATTTGCAAACATTTTGTGTTCAATAATCTGAGAAAAGGTGTAAATCTGAGATTTTCTTATTATTTTATAATTAGAGACAGGAAAATCTCAGGGCATATTCAATTAGAAATAGACAACTAGAGAGAAGTGGGGCAAATGTTTAGGTTATTTTATTTGAATCTTTGAGATTTGCAAAGAAATTGTGTCACAAACTGCATATTTGATAACATGAGAGGAAAACACCAAGATCTGAGGGGAGAGAGTCACTTTCCTGTCAGGGCCCAGTGCTCCCTCCTCCTCCCCCTCCGGGGTCTCTCACTCACTGGGGGCTCCAGGCGGGGCTGGTGCGGTCAGAGCCTGGGGCTGCCTAGGGGGCAGGTCCCAGCTGGAGAAAGCCCCCCCCCCCCGGCCAGGATAGGAATGTGCTACTGGTAGCAGCCTGGGGCTGGACCCTCTCTATGGGGGACACTTGCTCCCCCCTCCCCTTCCTGGCCCTTCCCACGCCCTGTTGCCAGCAGAGAGTGGCCCCCCCAGCCCAGCCCAGAGGTGTCCCTGTCTCAGGCCCCCCCCCCAGCCTCTGCCCAGTTCAGAAAGCACTCGGGGGAACCATTTCCCACCTACACAAGGACAAATCACTGCAGGTGAAAATGGGGGGAAACACCCCAAACCTGAGATCTGAACTGGCCATTGGCAAAGGGGAGAGAAAATGGGGCACAATGGGGGAAGGGGAACAGGGAACTTCTCAGGGGTTTGAGGGAAGGGGGTGTCAGCCTGGATGTTGCTTGTTGCTCTCTAGGGAGAAAGGGGGCAGGACAGGAGAGGAGGGGGGTCTCCACGGAGGGGGCAGTGGTAATTCCGACGGGATCTCAGCCCTCCCTTTTTCTCCCCGCTCCTCAGGGGTCACCTGCTCTTCTCCCCTCGCCCCCTGGCCATGTCCCGGCTGCACAGACATTTTCCATCCATCCCTTTCCCAGGTCTCCCCCCTCCGCAGCCCCTGCCCGACCCCACGCAGGGGCTGCTAGGTGTAATGCATGTTCAGTAGGGATTTCTCCCCTACTAATGCTGGGGTGTCCTTCTCCTATAGGTTAGTCTACTAATGATCTCATCTTGGTGCCATGTGTGTCAGTTCATTGCCATGGCACTCGTGTGCTTAGACATCTGAGGATGCTCTATAGAAAAGCTCCTTGAGTGAGGTGATCCACAGGGAGTAGCTCAAAGCTCCAAAGTGCCTGGCCGGGGCAGGACATTGGCACAGGAAGGGCGGGGTGTGGCAGTGATATCACAAAGGCCTTTTGCAGGACCTCACACTATTGGTCAAAGACTATTGGTGAGCAGGTGGTGACCTCACAGAGAGATCCTGACATCAGTCAGGGGCCAGGGGCTAGGGAAACCTCAGAGACCCCTGTGGCTTTGCTTCAGCAAGTCTCCTTCTCCAGGTCTCTGTCTGAGGACTGAGAGAGTATTCGGGTTCACGGACGTGAGCGCCAGGAGAAACCTCTTTCCAGTTTTCTCCTTCCCTTGTAGTGATTTTACTAGAAAACAGCCGTCCCTCTTTAGAAGGTAAGAGCCTCCTGGAGGTGTGAAACCTGTTCAGTCTGATTCATCTGGTGAGAGTTGAATTCTAGGCATGGAAAACATGAGCTTAAGGAGGCAGAATTTTATTCCGTACCTGGGATTTTGTCCCTTAGAATCATGGGGACATTAGGGTTTGTCCTTTGTGTTTCACCTTTTCCTCCATCCACCTGTCCCTCCCTCCTTTCTCTTCATCTCTTCTTTTGTCCTTTCTCCTGTTCCCCTCCCAACACCAGGACGAGTGTGTGCGTGTGTGTTTGCGGGGGAGTGCTCTGCAGCTCTCACTGTGGGAGTTCCACCCAAAAATGTGAGGCTGAAATAGTGCTCAGGCAGTCAGGGCTGGATTAACCTTTTGTTGGCCCTGGCACCAAACATATTTGTGGGCCCCAATACAGTCACTGTGGGCTCCGAGTGTGGGCCTGGTGGGGCAGTGCCATTGGTGCCTTCGTATAACCGGTACTGAACCTCAGAGACATTTTTCATTTTGATCACACACCTCTCCATGACTATATGCATTGCCATACACAGCTCCCTCAGCCCGCGGGTTTTCTTATTGAGCTGTACACCCATGTGGGTTTACCAGTGTCCACAGTGAGCAGAACTTTCATAGTGACCAAGGAAACTCCCCCACAGATTTATCTCTTTCCTCATTCAGACCTTCTCTAGCCATGTCTCCAGTACCCCCCCATGTCACCAGTCACTGCATGTGGTCCTAGTCTCAGCTCAAAGTCCTAAAGCCAGCAGACACCTAATCAGTTCTGACAGATCCCTCCCTCAGCCCCCATCCTGCCATGTGAGCAAGCCACCTGCAAACACCATTTCCCCAAAGTGAGGACTTAGCCCTTGGGAATCTGAAGACACCAGCGTCTCTCCCTCTGCTCCCATCTACGTGCTAGTCTGCTACCTGGTCACCACCACCTCTCCCCATACTTGTTTCCTTTCTACTTTGGACATGCTCCCAACCAGCTGGAAGCTCCCTCTGCAAGCCTGACCTGCTCCCGCCTTCCCTGCTCCCCCGACATTCCTTTCCTACTGGTGACCTCTGTTCCTTGAGGTTAACTCCAGTGTCTTTAGGTGCTCTAGCTTAATGGCCCCAGGAGTCATACAGCCACTTGTAGTTTCTCTAGCTACAGCCATGGGGCAACTGCCAGAGGCCAGACTTAGACAGCTGCAGCTACTAGCCGCAGGAGCGGAGGCAATGCCAAGGCTGAGCATGCTTGAACCTTGCAAGGGCAGCACTAGGGACTCTAAATCCTCAGCACTGGCCCTAGGCAGCTGCAGACTCTGGAGTTAGGCACTTTCCTCCTCTAGGTTTCTGCATGGTTACAGAACTGCAGTAAAGTGGAACAATTATCAGCTTCTGTGATTGGAAGATGTCTGGATCCATCTAATAAGACCGTCCTATATAAATGAGGAAAGTTGAGGTGCCTTTATTATTCTTTTGTTCCATTCTTTGTTTCTATGGGGAATTTGCCAGTGCAATATCACTGTCTTCCTTTTAAACAAACAAAACTAAAAAAAAAAGTGTAATGGCTGTTGAAAATAGCAATTCCAGCCCTCGTTAGCACTGTGAAGACCCCATCGTTTGTTGCTCAATTTTCTCCTACTTTTTCTACAGTAAATGACAGTGGATCAGCATATTTGATTTGGGAGAAATGAAGTAACAGCTGCCCAAATTGAGCTAGAGCACTCCTGATTTTGAGGTGTTCAGATCTGGAAGGCAGGGGCTAGATTCCCTTTATGAATATTAGATACATCTGGAAAGGAAAAGTCAATTTCTATTTTCATGGCTCAGAAGTGGAAATCCTCCTGTCCTGTATCTGAAGCTGTCCAGGTCCAGTAGAGCCTCCCCTTCCTTACTTACCATTTTACCTTCTGTTGGGATCCACATACCTCCCTTGCCCAGCTTCAGATAGAGAGGGGCCCTGTCCAGTTAGTCCACCCAGTTCCATCTTTGGGGGCTGCCAGGCGAGGTCACACCAGCATCCCTAAGCCTGTCTGGGGAAGTCTTCTGAGGGTGCTACCTGGGCCAAAGCCTTCTACTCCTTGGTCACACCTCTTCCCTATTCACAGGTGGCACCCCCTTCTAGCAGCCAGCCAGCCCCCCAGCCCCAGCAAGCTGCAGCACATGGAGTCTCACAGCTTCCCCCCTCCCTTTCCTGTTGCTCTGGGGATTACTGTGATGGAGTGGGGACTGTCTGTGTGGGGACTGGGAGAGCAGCGGGTGACTTTAGGTGAGGGACAGGACCTAAGCCTGTAACTTAAGCTAGGCAGCGGGGAGGGGGTCAGCACCTTTGCCCAGGAAGCTGAATAAAGGAAGGGGCTGGCTGGAGGGAGTTAGTTCAGTTTTGGTTTGGAGCTGGGTTGCTGGAATTCAGGGAATCCCAAACTGGGAACTAAGCTTCCTGAACCCCCAGAAGGACTCGATTGAGGGGTCCTGGTTGTGCTCCTTGCTTTCAAAGACTGTTGGTATGCAAATTTTAACAACAATTTTTGCAATTAACAATTTGACCAATAAAGTTTCTTTTCCTTACTTAAGGAAATGCATTAGACTTTAGTATATCACATTCTCCTGATTTATCTAAACACTTTGTATTCCAAGTTGAACAAAACAAGTATCTGCATTTTAATTTAACCTTTTTGTTTGATTTTAAACTAGATTATTTTATAAAAATATTAAACACAAAAATTCCGGCCACAAGACAAACACCACAAGACAGAACATAGAACACAAAACATAATTTCTATTGTGCCAGTAAATGCTTGGTACGTTGAATGCTGTTTAGCTGGCATCAGTTTTCTCTGATTATCTGAAAGACAAAAAAACAGAGGTCTACCCCTTCTGGGCAGACAATCATTGCTTAAAATAGACAAATACCCTTGTTGATTTCAGGAAAAACAGCGGAATTATCCCATATTTTATGTGTTTCATAGGCAGCCCAGGTTTCAGTGGCCCCTACCTTATCAGTTAGATAATTTGCATGAATACAGATGCTTTCTGGCTTGCTTTTTACTTTTACCTCTTGCTTTCAAACACTGAAAGAAAACATCACTACTTATAGTGCCCTTACAGCCTAATAAAATTTCAATTACATAGCACTATATACATTCTTCAGCTAATTTAACTAAATTCTAAATGATTGCAATTAACAATTTCTTTGCCTCAATTTATTTACAAAACATTTCAAAGACACCAAGAACTTTCCTCTTTAGCATTTTTACAAAGTTCAACTGCTGTTTCCTCCAGCAACTACAGAGTTAACTTCTCACTCTCCCTTAAATCACTTGCTTGTCTCCCAACAGCCACTTTTATCAACTCAAATCACCATTCCAAGTAAGTTCTGGGTATTTGAAATCCCCATGCTTACACTTACTTACTCCTTCCTTCCACTACACCCTTGAAGTTTTCCAACCTGTTTTCCAATCTCTCTGTCTGTTGCTTGCCCGCCTGGGCCCGATCCTGCTTTTCTCACTGAACCGTCCCTTCCATAGGCACCAGCTTCTTCCACTACCAGTTTAGCTAGGAGGGTGGGCTTCTCAACTAGCCCCCCACCCCTCCTGGTCTCTTCCCTTAAACATTCTTACTCACAAGACTACCCGAGTCCTCCTTCATGAGGCTTGCCACCTAGACGAAGACACATGGCCCATTGGGCAAAGGCCATTTACTTAACATATAATTTGAAGGACTACTCTTAGAGGGTTTACCCAGAGACTCATTCATCTGTTTGACACTTAAACAGAAAAGAGAATTACACAGAGAGCAGAGGGAATTACAGTCTAAGCCAGACTTTCCCACTTCTATACACTGACCGCTACAGGGGACAGGACAGAAGGATCTCAATTTAACCTCAGAGCTGTCTCGCACACATGGCTTCCACTCCGAGGAATTACGAACAAGAGGTTCAGTTCCACCCACACTCCTAACACCCAAATGAACAGAGAAAAAAAACAACAACAGTAACTGGTTAAATAGAACAGAACCAGATAGTGTTTCCTTATCCTATGAGGACTCACTTTTACTCATGCAGTTCTCAGCATATAACACCAACAGTACCAAGCAAAGCAAACACAAAATAAAAAGGGTAAAACAAATAGATGGTGTAAATTCTGCAGGGCTCCCCCCTTCTTAATTGCTCACCAAACTGTGACAAATTTCTGTTACCAATCTATCCCTCATGTCAGATGATCAGGCTGACACTACAGGATCGTTGGGGGAAGATAAAGAAAACACACCATATAACTGAATTTTAAAGCCTCATTAATAAAATAATAAAACAACAACGGAGAGTGTTGGGAACGCTCCCACATCACTCAGGAAAATATTAATGCCCCAAGCCCGAAGCTCCTTTCATACTTACACACGTACGTCCAGACTGGCCACTTCTGTGTATAATGTTCAGAGGAGGGGGAGAGGTGGAAGGGAGATTATCCTGTATACAGCTTGTCCAGAATTTCCAACATGCTTCTGCTCTTGGGAGGGCTGTTCTTTTACACCCTGGAATCTCCTGCGGCGTCTCTTTCAGAGATTCCAGTCCAGGTCGGCTGCCTGTGGCTTCTTTGGTGTCACCAAGACACACCGACTCCAGGGTCACAAAGGCACACTGTTGGATCTTACTGGACAGTTAAGCTTTGCAAATGTAATTTCAGTTCTGTAACTTGTATTTCCTTTGCTTCGCCTCTGTCTATATTTTTTCCTTCACAGCCAGCTGGGGCCGAAAGCAGCCCCTCCCTGCACCAAGCACAGTCCGCGCCGATTCCTGACCCTGAACGCAGAGCACCCCCCTCCTTCCATCCCGGGGCCAAGATGATTTTTAAATTAACCCGTTCCTTATGTCTTTTTCTTTCTTTTTCTCTTTCCCATTAAACATTCTAGTAGCAATGCTAACTACTTCAGACAAACTTTTCCCTTGCGTACCATCTGGATGCTTTCTAAATCTTTTTGCAATATCCTTTGCACATTGTGACATGAAAACCATTTTAACCATCTCCTTTCCATGATCAGTTTCAGGATTTAAATTCCCATGCTTTTTAACTTCACAAATCAGTCGAGCACAAAAGTCAGAGAGGTGCTTATCTGGATGCTGAACACAAGCAGTCACCTTGCTCCAATTTGGAGTAGCCTCCCCTGCATCTCTAATACCATTCAAAACAGCTTTTAAAAATCTATCCAACTTTGTCTTTTGAGCTGGATTATTGGGATTCCAGTTAGGGTCAGTAATTAGCCAAGGTGCATTCAAATGAGCTGCAGATTTTTCTTTTACTTTTTGTCTTTCATCTTCTGTCATGAGAGTATCTAATAACTGATTTACATTTGCCCAAGTGGGCACATGAGTGAAAAAGATTGTGCAGAACATTCTTTCCACTGCCTCAGGATTGTCTCATAAGTGAGGCATAGTGCACTGCCAGTTAAACAAATTTGAAGTTGCAAACAGGGTATGGGTAAAACCATCTCATGTTCCCCAGCAACCAGTAGAACCAGATAAGTTCTCAATGAGGCTTGTAATTTCAGAGGTGTCTCAGAAACATTCTCTCTCATGGAGTTAAGTAACCTAGTGGGGGTCCACAAGGGCAAGGACAAGGGCTGCTGTAATATTGGGGGTGTTTGAAAAGCAGTCCCTGACCAAGTTTGCAAAAGGCTGCCTGGAGGCTGCACAGAGGGGGTGAGGCTGCCTGATTCCTCTGAAGATGAGGGAACATCACTCTGAGCTCCCCCTTGATTCTCCTCTGTCCCTGAACTGTCCCTAACCTGCTTTTGAATCCTTGCACTCCATCAGACGGGGAAGAACAGGAACAAAATTGTCCTCCTCCCGGTGCGGCTCTGGTGCATATGGTGGGTGATTTTTTTACAAGAGCTCTCCATACAAACAGCTTCAAAAGCTACCCATCCCTCCATGGGTTTATAATTATACCATACAAACAAGTAATCCATTTGTCTCGGCCTAAGATCAACCAAAATATCCCTTAAGGAGTTCCTCCTATCTGTGGAAAAGGTTTCACCCACCGGCCAGTCTCTAGTTGGGGACAAATGAAAGGTAAATGATGGCCATTGGATCCAACACAGATTTCTCATCTTAAATGTAACTAGATCAGCTGTCTCAGAAATCTCTTTCCAATCTCTAAGTATCAGAGACAACGGGGCATCCCCCGGGCACTTACTGCCAACTTGTCTCATTTTAATGAAGGGACTCTAACCCCTCTTCATGAAGGGACTCTAACCCCTCCTCCCCGCGTCGAGGTAAAGGGACTCTAACCCCCACCTCCCCGCATCGAGCGATTGCTTACCTCTCCAGGGACTTGAACACCTGGACTGAAACTCAAACCCAGGCTGGGACTCTAACCCAGACAACTTGGATCCTGTGCAAACCTGGACTGGGACTCTAACCCAGACCTGGACTGGGACTCTAACCCAGACCTAAGTAGTCAGGGACTCTAACCCCGACAACCTGGACCCTACTCAATGGGTAGGTGGACGTTGCTGGATTTCCAAGAGTTTCAGCTGGTTCACAGAACACGCCTTATTGCCAACGCAGAGATCAGATCACCAGGCAAGTCTCCTCTAAACTGGAGGATGCGCGCTGCGTTGCCTCAGGGTCCGATCCCCCGCCGGAGAGTCAGACGGGTCCCGGCGGAGTCGCCAAAGATGTCAGGGACTCTAACCCAGACGGCAAAGTTCGTTGTCTGACCGCGAGAGAGACAGGCAACACCAGCAAGGTCCGATCAAAAGCTCTTTATTGACAAGTGCACGCATCAATAGAGAGCAGCTCGTCTCCAGAGAGAACCAGCCTGCTCTTTACATCTTAGTACAAGCCTATATAGACAGTTCCGTCGCGTCATAAATTATTCACTGGAGCAACCCACCCCCTTCTTCTAACAACTAGAAACTAGACACCTTTAGTATACATGCATGCCTAAAGTTAGAAATGTAGGGGAGTTAAAAACAAACAAAGAACAAAACCAGGGAGCGAAAACAAGGAGGCTGGGAAACTAGGACTCTTATCAGTTCTTCAAAGGAGCTGCCCGAACACAGCACATCTGGTACTATGCCAGGAATGCAGCTTCTCTCTTATCTCACTTTTTCCCAGCGCTTGTGAGACATGCTGCTGCTTCTCAGTGTTTTCCACTCAGGGATTACCCACAAACCTCTGTTAGCCTGACTTTGGTCAGGTTGGCATACCTGGTTTTGTCTGCTATATCTTTATTCAGGCCTAACAATTATAATGTCACAGTCTCGGTGAATTGACTGCTGCAGCTCCCCGTAGACTCTGCCTGCGCCTCTCACCGAGCTGGAGTACAGCAGGCGAGGGGAGAGCACTCAATGTATTGCATCTACACTAGACGTGATATATCAACCCCCGCTGGATCGATCGCTGCCCACCGATTCGGCAGGTGGTATAGACATACCCCGAGTATCTGGTGATCGGAGCTGGACCCCCGAGGGGGACACATTGAAGGAACTCAGGGGTTAAGGTGCCTCTATTGTCAACTGTCAGGGCTGCTGTGGCTCAGAGGAGGGTGCTTGACTGCCTGGCAGGCTTAGGCGCCGCAAGCCTTGGAGGTGGGAGAAGTGAAGCGGCCACGGCGTGCTCGGGGTGTTCGTGCTAGGAGCAGGGGTGAGCTCGGGCGAGGGGGGTGCCGCAGGGCAGAGCAGGAGAGTTGCCACAAGAGGGGAGCCTCAGGGTGGAGGGGGGAGCTGCCACAGGTGGGGCGCCTCAGGGCAGGGGTGCAGGGGGGGGAGGGTGCAAGGTGGAAGTTTCGCCTAGGGCATGAAACTTCCTTGCACCGGCCCTGCCCGCAGCCAGCCCTGCACCCCCTGCCCTGCCCTGCCGGCAGTCAGCCTCTGTCTCCAGCCAGCCCTGCACCTTCTGCTTTGCCTGCACCAGCCGCATCCTCCCTGCCCTGTCTCCAGCCAACCCCTGATGCACCCCCCTGCCTGAAGCCAGCCAGCCACGCAGCCCTTCCCCTGCCTGAAGCCAGACCCTACCTCCAGCCAACCCCACATCCACTGGTGCCCTGCACTTCCCAGGGCAGTAACCCTGCACATCTGCTTCAATGAGGGGGGCAGGGAGCAGCTGGGACCCACACATGTGCACACCCTAGGGTGACCAGACAGCAAGTGTGAAAAATCGGGACGGCGTGGGGGGTAATAGGATCCTAGATAAGACCCCAAAATTCGGACTGTCCCTATAAAATTGGGACATCTGGTCACCACAGCACACCCCCAGGACTCCTGAGTTCCATTGCTGGGTTTCCTATTGGTTCCTCTGCTGGTTGTTTTCCTTTTTCTGGGGACTTTGGGCAAGTTGCTCCCCACTCTTGGGCTCTGTCCCCAGCAGTCAAATGGGGATTTCATACCTTCCCGCTATTGGAAAGTGCTGGGAGAATCCCCCAGCAAAAGCTGCTCTGACAGTGCTAAGCAGCATCTGACCATTCAAGGTCGGAGCTCACTGCCCAGGAGGAGTGCTTGGCTCTGGGCTTTTACTTCATCCCAGTGCAGACAGAGAGCCCTAACCATGGAGTCTGGCTCAAGAAGACCAAGTCTCCAATTTGTTAAAGGTGTTTTGAATTTCAATCCTGTGCTCCAAAGTGCTTGGTGTCAGTTGTAAACTTTAGGAGCATGCTCTCCACTCCATTTTCCAAATCATTCATGAAAATATAGAATAGTACCTGACACCGGACTGATCCCTGCCAGACCCACTAGGTTCACCCTCCCCGTTGGGCAGCTAAACATGGAGAAGGGCTCCTGGAGTCTTGGCTTTCAACCAGCTCTGCACCCACATTACACTGATTGCAGCTGGACTACATTTCCCTCGTTTGCTTCTGAGAATGTCCTATGGGACTGTGTCGAAAGCCTTAGTAACACCAAGCTAGATCCCATCTATTGTTTACTCACCTCTACCAGGCCCAGAACCCTGCCAAAGAAGGAAAGAGGATTGGTTTGGAATGATTTGTTCTTGACAATTCCACGCTCACTAGTCAGAAGAACCAAATCATCCTGTAGGTGCTGCTGACAAACTGAGTGTTTAAGAATGTATTGCAGGATCTCTCCAGCTACGGCAGTCAGGCTAGCTAGTCTGTAAGTCCCAGAGGTCTTTTTGTTCCCCTTTGAAAGATAGGTCCTGTCTTGTTCATGGATGGGAAGATGTTCTTTTTCAGGGGTCTCAGACGAGAACTGGGGCACAACACCTGGTTTGTTAAGGCCACAAAAACGGAGGCAGGAACCTCTTCTCTGCTGCTGGCAAAGAACCACAGGTACCTAAAAGATAGGGTCTCACATCTTTGAATGGGCTTTAAAAAGGCAGTGGTTAATAAGTTTGGCCCCGATCATTTCTTGTTTCCACAGACTAGACATTTTAGCAAACTTTAGAATTCCTTGGTGCTAAACACTGTGAAACTCCCCTTTCTCCTTCACAGAGGGCTTTAATACCCCTTATCTCACTTGGGCTCTAAACTGCCCATAGTTCGAGAACTGTTCCTGTTCCGATTGGACAGATGGGAGAAGGGAAGTGACCTACCCAAGGCCTACACAACAAGGCGATGGCAGAGCCAGAAAGAGAAGCAACCAGTTCTGACTCCTGTTCTAACAGATGAAAACACCCCAGAGCCCAGGAATCGAGATGGTGGGAAAATTTCATTCAAACCGTTTCTGTCCGAAAATCCCATTTTGACTAAACCAGTTTGTTTCTCAAAATCATAACAAGTGGGATGAAAGATCTTTGCAAAAATATTTTGTTGCAAAACAAAAGCATCTCCTCTTTGTCAGAGTGTGTTAAATTGTCTCCTCGCACACAAAGAGGAGACACTTACATCTCAACCATTAGATAAGATGCTTCAATCTGAGCTAAGTCGTTGCTACTATTAACAACTTCAAAATAAAAAAATACAAATAAAATAGACGATTTCAGCTAATCTATTATGTCATAATCTGGGAAACTTCATATTATGCACTACTTCTAGTGACACTCCCAAATGGATCCGCATCCTTCACCCACCATGAGGTAGGTAAGAGCGGATCATTATTATCCCTACTTGAAAGAGGGAGAAACTCAGGCTGAGAAAGGAGAATTGACTTGTCTTAGGTCACACAGCCCGTCAGAGGCAGGGTTGGGAATAGGACCGAAGAGCCCTGATTTTCAAACAAACCATCGGATCTTGAATTTCAGACACTGAATGACCTGAATACTGTGCTCTCAGATGAGCCCCAGACCAACAACAGTGACAGTAATTATTCAGCAAGTATTTGAGGAGAACTGCAATGTTAGAGGGAATCATCAAATGCTCAGAGACAATTAATGCAGAGAAGCAGCAAAATTAATCAAAGATAGAACTGGTTCTGACTTATTTACTTGATCTTAAAAGAGAACAACAAGGACCTGAGTCTCCTCCCTGTCAATATCCCCCTGCTCAACCAATCAGGGTAGAGACGGAGGACGGGAGGCTGAGGGCTCTCACCAGAGAGCCCAAAGGATGGCCCAGGTCACCGGTGGGGATCACTGCCCGAGCACTATTTCAGTCCCAAATTTTTGGGTGGACCTTCCATAGTGGGAGCTGCAGAGGACTTCCCTGCAACACACACACACACACCTCCGTCCTGTTGTTGGGAAGGGAACAGGAGAAAGGACAAAAGAAGCAAGAGAAGAAGAGGAGGGAGGGATGGAGGAAGAGGTGAAACAAAAAGGACAAACCCTAATGTCCCCAGCGATTCTAAGGGACAAAATCCCAGGTGCGCAATAAAATTCTGCCTCCTTAAGCTGGTGTTTTCCATGCCTAGAATTCACTTGTCACCAGATAGATCAGACTGAACAGGTTTCAAACCTCCAGGAGGCTCTTACCTTCTAAACAGGGACGGCTGTTTTCTAGTAAAATCACTACAAGGGAAGGAGGAAACTCGAAAGAGGTTCCTCCTGGCGCTCACGTCCATGACCCCAAATAATCTCTCAGTCCTCAAAGAGAGACCTGGAGAAGGAAACGTGCTGAAGCAAAGCCACAGAGGTCTCTGAGGTTTCCCTGGCCCCTCGCCCCTGTCCTGCCTGGCTGATGTCAGCATCTCTCTGTGAGGTCACCACCTCCCCATCACCTTTGACCAATAGTCTGATGTCCTGCAAAAGGCCTTTGTGATGTCACTGCCACACCCCTCCCTTGCTGGGCTAATGTCCTGCCCCTGGCCAGGCACTTTGGAGGTTTGAGCTACTCCCTGTGGATCACCCCACTCAAGGAGCGTTCGTTCTAGGCAGCAAGCCGGCTAGACAGGAAAACATCAGACGCTGCTCCCAATGCTACACTCAGTTTTTCAGAAATTAGTCGACTTCATGGTCAGAAGACACCATTAGAGCATCTAACCTGCATATCAAAGGCCTCCTGTATGACATAACAGCTACTTTGGGGGCAAACACATTCCAGAAAGGCATCTAGTCTTCATTAAATGACATCAGGAGATGGTGAATCCACCACTTTCCTTGGTAGCTTGCTCCTGTGGTGAATCATCCTCGCTGTTGACTATTGTGCCTCAGTTGTGATATGAATTTGTCTCTTTTCACTTTCCAGCCATTGGGTCTTGTTATGCCTTTCTCTGCTCCATTCAAGAGCCCGTAAATACCCAATCTTTTCTCTCCATTAAGGCCCTTCAACATTTCAATGAAATCACCTTTCAATCTTCTTTTGATAAGCTAAACAGGTTGAGGTCTTTCAATAGCTCACTGGAAGGCATTTTTCTCCAGCCCTCAGAACATTTGGTGGCTCTTTGCTGCCCTAGCTCCAATTTCACAACATCTTTTTCAAATGAGGATACCAGAACTGGAGGCAGTATAAAGGTTGTATAAAGGTAAAATTAAATAGGTTGCAGAGGAGTTTTTTTTAATTTCGGCTTTTGTTGCTAAAAATTTTGTCTCTCTGCGGTGAGAAAAAACACTCCCCGAATGCCAAAATTTGAGCCATGAAAAGCGGCAGTGTGAACAGCGCATCATAGGTGGAGCTGTGCTCCCGGTGACAAAGCTCCTGCCCCTCATTGGAGGTAGTTTGGCTTTGTTGCCGGGGAAGCTCTCTCTCAGCGATAAGGACGGCCACACAGCGCACCTTACAATGGCACGGTTAGAGTGGCACAGCTGCACCGTGGTAAGGTGCGCGGTGTAGACACAGCCTCAGAGCTGGGGAAAGCCGACAGGCGCTGAGGAGCACAGGGTTCAGACAGAGACATCCGTTAGGAGAGGAACTATTCACAGGGATTCTCTATAGCCTAGTAAGGTGGAGAGGATGGAAGATGATAATGTACAGGTAGGTTCTGATGAGAAACAGTGAAATGAAAGAGTCTCCCTCAATTACATCATGTAATAGCAGACAGCTAAAATGGGACACATTTTAGAAGTGCTTAAATACAAACGCTAAACGTCTAAGTACTAAGACTGGTGAATTTGAGTGCCTGGTATTGAGTGACGATATTGATAGAATAGGCATCACAGAAACCCTTGCATCCCCTCCTGCACCCACATGGGGAGACTGACCTGTGTGCATGGAGCAGCTGTCACTGCTGCCCCCCACTCCTCCCTGGAACGCTGCTCATCTGGGCACCCCTAGGGGTTGTGGGATGTGGGGGCAAGAAGTGAGATCATCCGAGCTCCCTGCATCCAGGTCACTTTCCTCAGCCGGGCTGCATAGCGGGAGGGCAGAGAGCAGCAGCTTCTGATGCTCCCCTCACAGCACAGCCCAAGTGGGAAAAGTGACCAGGACGCATGGAGCACATAGGGTTGCTCCTTACTCCCCTCAAACCTCTATGGACCCATGGAGGAGCATTGGGGCAGGGGAGAGCAGTGAGCACCTTTGCACTGCCACACGGTGCCATTTGACCCCTGGAGCCCTGGGCGGCTATCGGGGGGCACCACCCCTAAGGCCGGCCAGGCTCCCCAGAACGAGCAGCAGAAAACACAGAGACTGGCCACACACTGAGCAGTGGTAGCCTGGGCGGCTCGTAATGGAGGCTCAGGGGGGAGGGGCGTCATAACATTTTTTCCCAGATTTGGACCTTAGCGTCCAAAATATGGGTGTTAGCATGAAAACCTCCAAGCTTAGTTACCAGCTTGGACCTGGTAAAGCTGCCACCAGCCAGGGATTTATACAGTGCCGGGCTCGCTGTGGTCTCCCCAAAACCTTCCCCGGGGGACCCCCAGACTCAGATGCCTTGAGTCTCACAACAAAGGGGAATAAACCATTTCCCTTCCCCCTCCTCCCCTCCAGGTGTTCCCTCCCTGGGTTCCTGGAGAGATATACAGAAGCAAGCTCCGTGAATCTAAACAGAGGGACTCCCCCCTCCCTGTTTCCAGTCCTGGAAATAGAAGTACCAAGATAGCTAATCTCTCTTCCCCCTTACCCAGAGGGTATGCAAAGTCAGGCTAGTAAATCTAACACAACGAGATTTTCCCCCTGACTCCTTCCTCCCACCAATTCCCTGGTGAGCTGCAGACTCAATTCCCTGGAGTCCCCACTAAAGAAAAAATCCAACAGGTCTTAAAAAGAAAGCTTTATATAAAAAGAAAGAAAAGGACATAAAAATGGTCTCTCTGTATTAAGGTGACAAATACAGGGTTATTTGCTTAAAAGAAAAAAATGAATAAACAGCCTTATCCAAAAAGAATACAATTTAAACATTCCAGCAACTACACACATGTAAATACAAAGAAAACCCAATATAAACTTATTGTCTTATTATCTTTGTACTTACAACTTGGAAACAGAAGATTAGAAAGGCAGGAGATAGAAAAATCACTCTCATAGCCGAGACGCCACAGACACAAGACAGAGAACAAAGAACTCACACACAAACTTCCCTCCACCCAGATTTGAAAAAGTCTTGTTTCCTGATTGGTCCTCTGGTCAGGTGTTTTAGGTTACTGGTGTTACCCCTTTATAGGTAAAAGAACATTAACCCTTAGCTATCTGTTTATGACAAGGGGGCTCAGCCTCCCCAAACCTTGCACTGCCAAGGGGACAGTGGGGCCCATGATCAGGGGCCCTGGCCAAGTTAGGTCCCCCTGGAAAAGTCTCCCCTATGTCAGCCCCAGGGCTGGAGGAGCTCCCACTCCCTGCTACAGCCCGGGGGCTGCAGCAGGGGCACAGAGCTTCTCTGGTCTCAGGGCCACAGCGAGGCAGGGGTAAAGGAGTGATAGGGTGGGGCTGGTGGGGGAAGGGGTGGAACAGAAGTGACAGTGGATGGGGCCATGGGTGGAAGGGGGTAGAGCCACAGACAGAAGGTAGGGGCATGGTTCTGGTGCTGGGGCCCCCACACTTGTTCTCCCTTTCCCGGGGGTTTGGCATCACTAGCCCCGGCTTAGCGAGTAGGGTTCAGTGGTCCCCATAATGTGGGGTGCGACTCCTAGGGGGACACAGAGGAACATTCATGGGGGCACCTCAGGACCTGAGCCAGCCCACATAGAGGGCAGGGAGGGAGCACCACTCTGCCACAGCTCTTCCCCAACCCCACTCTCAGCCTGAGACTCTGGCTCCCAGCCTGGCGTCGACCCCTTTACCCCTGTCCGCACCCCTCACCCCAGCAAGCAACAGCCCCACTCCTCCCAGCCCCGGTTCTTGACCGTGGCTTCCGAGGGGCCACAGCCATGGCTAAGAGGGCACAATGTGAAATGTTTGGGGACCACTGGTTTAGGGTGACGTCCTCAATCACTTCTCTGCAGTCCAATAAAAGCTATTCCTCACTCACCTACCCCTCCATCAGGACGGACTAGGTATGTTCTGCTGCCCTTCACTCATACAGGAAGGAGAATAACATTTCATTCCACTCAATCCTAAAGTCATTTGTAACCCAAGACCATCCCAAACTGGTCATTTTGGGGAAGCGGCACCATCATGCTGCATAGCTAGGCAGAGTAGGTGTGTCTATGCAAACACGGTCTGTTCCTGAAGTCTTTCCCCAGCTCCTCACTAGGTGAGAGAGGGGAGCTCATTCAGATCCTGCTTTCGCTTAGTATTTAAAAACTCCTTAGTGTCCCTATCTCTGCCGGCCTTAGATTTCTCCTCCTGTCCGTTTTTTGACAGCTCAGATGAGCTGACCGAGTGGTTAAGGTGATGGACTCTTACCCCATTATGCTCTGCCTGCAGGGGTTCAAATCCCATTCTCATCAGAGGCATTTAGTCTTCACCGTCCTTTATAGACAACCATCTCCCCCTTTGGTACAATAACAGATCAAACAATGTTGCTTGTGTTACCCAAAATTGGGTCAGTTAGTAAGCTTAGAGAGGACTAAAAATGCCCCTCCCCCCCAGAGTTTGGCAGAAAGCAGCACATTTATTAGTTTGATAGCTAAACTCAAAAGAAGGGATGGGAGAGGGTGTCACACTCATACTCACGCTCCCAGGACAGGCCTGGCAGTGGAGATGTCAGGATCCTTTAAGGTAAGTGTCCCACAGCGCAGCGATGGACGGTGCGATGAAGATCAGTCTCCCTGAGGTGCAATAGAATGTAACACAGCGAACCACTGGCCAGATGGGCCGGGGGAAGGGCATTCACTGGAGGTACAAAGGAGAGTGGGAAAGCCACTTCACAGGCATTCAAAGCGGGAAAGGACACAAGCTGGGGGAGTTTAACAGACCTTTTGAGCATACAGATGATACAGAGCATACAGATCACTGCTGCTCCTACAACGTGATAAGTTCTCAAGCACCATGTTTCTTACTTTGCCCATCTGTCAATTTTGATGATTATTGATGGAAATATTTTGCCATTGGGTTGTGTGTTTACACAGAAATTGACATTTACCAACAAATACACAATTTTTCCAAGCCTGCCTAGTCTGCAGTTGATGGGTTTAGAGGGACACATTCACTCTTCCAGGTCCCCATTCCAGGCCTGTGCTCTCCAGGTTGTCAACTTCCCGCACTGCTGGGATCCTTCCCTCATCTCCCCCCAAACCACTGCCCCACCCCCACTTCTGGGGTCCCCTCCCTACACTGTCTAAATCCACTGCTGGCAGGATCCCTTCCTGTTCATTTCCTGCCCCCACTCTGGGCAAAAGCTCTGCACTCTTCCCACACCAGAAGTTGAACCGAGGCCACCTGGGTGAAAACCAGGAATCCTGACCACTAGCCCATATGGGACTATTGCTGCATCTGACGAAGTGGGTATTCACCCACGACAGCTCATGCTCCAATACGTCTGTTAGTCTAGAAGGTGCCACCGGATTCTTGGCTGCTATTATTACTACAACTCAGGCCTTGGCTACACTGGAGAGTTACAGTGCAGGTGGTGGCTTTACAGCGCTGTAACTTACTCCCCGTCCACACTGGCAAGCCACATACAGCGCTGTATCTCCCTGGCTACAGTGCTGCATGTGCTCCACCTCGACCAGAGGAATAAAGAGAACAGAGCTGGTGATGCAGCGCTGGGGTGCCAGTGTAAACAGTGATTAATCTTACTACGCTGTCACTGACCTCCGGAACCTTCCCATAATGCTTTTAAGTAGAGATAACGCTCTTTGTTTTGGTGTGATGCCTCTGTTTGTTTTGTTGTGAGCTCAAGGCTCCCGGAGCTGCTTATCTAAAAACCAAACACAGTTACTGTTTGCAGTGAATGAGCAGAGGCAGGGGGATCCCTTTGGAACACCCACAGCTGGTGTTTGCTTGAGGAGAGAAGCAGCCGGGTGGGCACGGTGGAGGGGGGGTCTGTTTTGGATCAGCGGCTTATCTGGTCTGTGAGGGAAAAAACAAAGGCGGCTATTTGCATTTAGTGAATGAGAGAGGGGTGGGGGAGGAGGCTTGAACTTGCCAGGCAGGGAGCTGACACAGTGTCAGCTCCAAAAATCCACTCGCTCTGTCTCCCCCACGCTCCGTGTCACACTCCACCCCACCCTCCTCTTTTGAAAAGCACATTGCAGCCACTTGAATGCTGGGATAGCTGCCCATAATGCACCACTCCCAACAGCGCTGCAAATGTGGCCATGACAGAGTGCTGGTAGCTGTCAGTGTGTCCACACTGCAGCGCTTTCCCTAAACAGCTGTAGGAAGACAGCTTTAACTCCCAGCGCTGGACAGCTGCAAGTGTAGCCAAACCCTCTCTAAGCCGACCCCTTATGAGAACAGCAGGGACTAGCATGACTAGATGTCCCGATTTTTGGGTCTTTTTCTTATATAGGTGCCTATTAACCCCACCCCCATCCCAATTTTTCACATTTGCTGTCGGATCACCCTAGCAGGGGTTGCACACAGGGCTGCATTAACCTTCAGGTGCTGAGGTTTCCCTCTCTCCATTCCCAGAGCCTGTGATCAGGAAACAGACATCAGGGCTCCCAGGTGCTGCACAGACCATGACTGAGATCAGACCCCATATTATGCAAGGTGCTGTACAAACCCTGGGCAACGCTGAGACACCCAGGAGGTTCCCCTCAATTTCCCTGAGCCTCTGCTGCCCAACTTCTTCTGAATCCCTCTGGCTCACCCCCCCCCCCACAAAAAAACCCCACCTTTCCAAACAGTCCTTCTTTCCTTGCCCCCTGATTCTGGTTTCACACCCTGGGACCATCTCCTCTCTTTGTCTCTCCCCCTCCAGGTGAAGCAGAGATGGAGGCAACTTCAGCCACTGGAGTCAACCTCAGCGAGCACTGCAGCCGGCCCCGGGGGAGGGGGGATGTTTGCAGACACAGGAAGGGAGCAGGGGGTGCTGGGAAGAAGGTGGCAGGAGAACAAAGCTCAGAGACCCAACATGGGGAAATTCCAGGGGGCGGGGCTCTGACACATCCCAGGTGCGGGCAGCTCCTGGGGGCGGGGCTCTGGCTCAGCTCGGGGGCGGGGCAGCTCCTCCGGGCGGGGCTCCAGCACAGAGCAGTGGCGGGGCAGCTCCTGGGGGCGGGGCTCCAGCACGGAGCAGGGGAGGAGCAGTTCCTGGGGGCGGGGCTCTGGCACAGCCCATGGGCAGGGCAGCTCCTGGGGGCGTGGCTCTGGCACAGCCCATGGGCAGGGCAGCTCCTGGGGGCGGGGTTCTGGCACAGCCCATGGGCAGGGCAGCTCCTGGGGGTGGGGCTCTGGCACAGCCCGGGGGTGGGACAGCTCCTGGGGGCGGGGCTCTGGCACAGCCCGGGGGCGGGGCAGCTCCTGGGGGAGGGGCTCTGGCACATTGTGACTCGGAGCCCGGGCTGAACAGCTGCTTCCTGGTTCTCCACGTGCTGCCAGCAGCGCTGGAGCTGCCCGAGCGGGAGCGGAACCGCTGTTCTTAGCTGCAGCCAGGATCTGCCCATGGCCCCGCTGGGATCCAGGTGGGGACAGAGACTGGGGCCCGGGGGTTCCCCTTGGTGTGGCTGGCGGGGGCGGGAGGGGAGAAGCCGGAGCTGCAGGCGGGGGAAGGGCGGTGGGACATTGTGACCCGGAGCCCCCGGGGAATGAGAGGCGCTGGGGGGCAGGAAAGTGACTCTGCCCCAGGGAGCCTGGGAGAAGCCTTGGAGGCGCCTCGGCCCCAGTGGAGCTGCAGGAGGATCCGCCCGCCCGCCCCGCTGGGATGGGGGGGCCGGGGCCCGGCCGTCGTGTGGGGGGGAGGGGCGGACCCCGGGCCAGGCGGGGGTGGGGCGGTGTATTAAATCCCTTCCCATAGCTATGTGCTATTCCCGGGCACTGCGCATGCCCAGTAACAGCCGCTGAAGCCGCTGCCCTTCCCCCTGCCCGGACCAGCCGTAACGTTCCGCCGGGCGCTGGGGGCGGGGCTGGAGCGGGGCGGGGAAGTAACAGGGAGCGTGGGAGGGGCGGGCGCAGAGCAGGAAATTGATGGGCGGGGGGTGTCAGGCAGCTGGAGGCAGGGTTCGTGGGGGGCTAAAGGGCACAATCCGGGCTGGGGGGAGGAGCAGGAGTTGAGCTCAGGGGGAGGCGCTGGCAGAGCCCCCCCCTTTGGTGTGAGGGCGGAGGTGTCGAGGGGGGAGGAGAAGCCGGAGTTGCAGGGAGGGGAGGGGTAGATCTGTCTCTGTGCAGCCAGGACATTCCCGGGGTGGGAGGGAGGTGAGTTAACTGGATCCTGTCCCTGTTTTTGCCACTTCCTCCCACACACACATTCTCTCAAGATTTCCCCTTTTCTCTCTCATTATCACACGTGGCTATAAAATCCAGGGAGATTCTCCTTTCCCCCCCCGCCAATGATCAGCTCTCTAATTGCCTCTGATTTTCCCTTTTCTCTCCATACTTCTCAAATGTCAATTTAAAATCTCTCCGATGGGGGTGGATTTTCCCACCCATTTTATCTGCAGCGATTTGTCCTTGTTTGGGTGGGAAATTGTTGCCCTGGGTCATTCCCCAGAACACGGCTCCCACTGGAGTGGGATGGGATGAGGTTCCCGTTCTCTGCCCGGGCAGGGAAGGGAAGGGAGGAGCACATCCCCCATGGAGACTGCCCAGACCCCACTTCCCAATTCCCCTGCGGCCCCCTTCCATTGTCCAGGGAGCCTTCCAGCTCCCCCCCGCCCTTAAATCAGCTCCTCAAAGGGCTCTGAGCTGCTCACGTGAATGGTTGCCCCGTGGCCGGGGGGGACCATCACATTCTGTTTATGTATTGGACAGTTATATAAAATCCAGTCCAACAGTCCCCCTTTTCCACTAGTTATTTAATAGCAACATCAAATCCCCTCCGATCTTGGTGGTTTTCTCTCATGTTATCAAATGTCGTTTGTGACAGGGTTCTATCTGCGTGTCTCAAAGATTGATATAAAATAACCCAAACATTTGCCCCACTTCTCTCTAGTTGTTTTATTTCTAATTGAATATGATGGGTTGTTTCCCAATGTGCTAAGATGCAGCCGCCTCTGGGGTGGATCCATGGTGGCCATTATTTGCTAGTGACAGCCCGTGGATCTTTCTTGCCCTCCAGGCCTTCCATTCTCCTGTTAAAGAAGCACTCCCCAGGCTCCCTCTGCCTGTGTGACTGGCCAGCAGGAGGTGGTGTTAACTTTCTAGCCACTTCTCACACTCTGTGAGGTAACACTTGCAGGGGCAGGGAAGGTGTCTGTGTGGGGAGATTGCAGCTGAAGGGGCATTGTGGTAGGGGGAGGCTTCTGGGTGGCTGGGCAGGGGGTACCCTAGTCAGGTTGGTGGGTTGTGGAGGTTTGGGGTTTTCGGGGGTGGTGGTTCTGATGTGCCCATCCCTGAGGCTATGGGTCCTGGAGGTGGGTATCGCTGGGGGCCTGGTGGCTGCAGAACATTGGGGTGGGTGTCTCTTGGGGAGGCGGGACAGAGGGTTAGAGGGAGCCTGGTTCTGTGCCAGGGGCTCTGTCTGTGCTTCCCCCGCTGGTTCCTGGTTTTGTTGCCATGCCCAGTGCACAGAGCTGGGGGAGGGGATCCCTGGCACTAGGTGAGGGCATGCCAGGGAAGCAGAGTGATGGGTCGCACTGTAAAGCATCAGGGGATCACACTGGGCAGAGGAGGGGGTCCCAGGCAAATGTCAGGGTAGATCGTTCTGGAGGGTGGGGAAGTTCCTAGGCAGGCAGTGAGGGACTGAGTTCCCAGTGTGGGGGTGGGTCCCTTGAGGGGGTCCCTGGCTGCTGGGGGCTCTTGGTGGGGGGAACCCTTTGGGATTCCCAACCTGGCAATCATGGTGTGGTGGGGGTTCTCTGGCCGGTGGGGCTTTGAGGGGTATCTGGGGTCCCTGGCCAGGGACTCTGGGGGCTATGTCCCAGGGAATATCTGATGGGATCCTGGCTGGGGGGTGTCTGGGGCCCCTGGCTGGGGGGTCTGGGCTCTGGGTACTAGGGGGTGTCTGGGGGCTGCTGCTAACCATGATCCTTCTCTCTGGTCAACTTGTACCAGAGTCCTGGCTCCTAGTCACCAGGTCACTAAGTCCATTCCCCAGTCATGTGCCCTGTCACTGTGATAACTTTCTGTCCACTTAGCAAATACTGTTAGTGTGAAATCACAGAATTTACTTTTCTCCTCTTTTGAAAACTGCAGGAACTTTTGGTTCCGTTTGGAAAATTTTTGCCCCCAGTCCTTGTCCTAGATCTGCGGGGGTGAGGGAGGTGGGAAGGGAGTCAGCACTGCCACACGATGGTCTTTTCCACAGCGTTCTGAACTCATTCTTTCTGAAATCCGGTGTCATTGAGACCGTTGTTAATCCAGAGTCACTGTATGGAAAGACAAGGAGTGATTCCAGATGGACAGTGGGTCAAATGAGATCAGCCATTCGCCCTGTGAGGAGGGGTCCCATTAGCTGCTCTCCCCAGAGAGCTAAAGGAGGGAAGCTGCTCATACACTCTGTCCCTCTCTGCTCAGGATATTGGGGTTCAGCTTCCTGGGTCAGATGCTGCAGCCTCCATTGTGATCTGGGAGACCAGGCTTGGCAGCTGCTGCTCCCCCAGTGGGGCTCTGTGCTGGGAAGTGACCTTAATTAAAGCTTCTTCTCTGCCCGGCCCAGGGGATGACTTTCTGCAGCTGGTCCTAGCCCCCTAGGGCAGTCCTGGGCCCTGTTACTACCAAATTCTGAGCCAGAGTCTCCAGGTAACTGAAAGACCTCAGGGAATGTCCTAGGGTCTGGCAAGAAAGTGACTCTGCACAAACAACACCACCTCATTTCTCCTCCCATTAGTGGTTGCCAGGAGGAAATCCAGCCATGGGAGAGCAAAGCCCCCAGGAATGGGACTGTCCCAGCCACAAGGGCAGGGAGAGAGGACAGGGGAAGGAGAGACTGAAAGGGGCAGTGGGAGAAATGAATGTGGGGGAGAGATTTCCAGCTCTCTAGTCCACCCAGACACATGTATTGCTGCATCCTGGGGCAGAACCACTTTCCAGTGAACAAAACAAGGATCAGACAGAGCAAAAGCCAGTTCCTGACTCCATATTCCCCCTGCTGGGGTGTGGCTGCCGTGGGGTCAGTGTCTGAGGGAATCCCCCACAGTGACTCCTTTGGTTCTGCTCTTTTCTAGCCTTGTGTTCAGAGAAGGGGTGAGGGGAGAGAGAAGGGAGGTTAAAAATGTGTCTGTGGACTTAGCCTGGCAGGAGGGGCCAGGTCTAAATTGTAATAAACAGATTGAGCATTTCCCAGCATGACAGAATCTAGGGTGTCTGTCTGCAGGGAAAGGGCCTGGGGGAATTGTGATGTGAAATTAACTAAAACCGGTTCTGAAATGCCCACAACTGCCCTTCTCCCCCAGACAGGCTGCAGAATGTTTTGCTCCAGCTCATCCCAGCCTGGCGTGGGACAGGGAAGAGAAATGGCTGCAGTGGAGTCAGTCCAGGTAGAGATTATCAGGGGGTTGCTGGTGGGTTCCTGCTGGAGGAAAGGGAGAGCAAATACACCAAAGGTGGGAAGGTTTGCAGAGTCTGGTTTGGAGGTTGGAGCGGGGCAGGAAATTCACAGCGTGGGGAAAAGAGGAGACCAGGGTGTGGCAGACCTGCTGGGAGTTATTTACTAAGTGGCCTAGATTCTAGGAACAGACCCAGGAGGTTTGGAGGTGGAAATGCCCTAATTTGTGAAGAGAGAAAATAACCCACCTACATGGAGCTAGTCAAACTGACCAGACTCCTAGTGCTGGAGCCTGACCTCATTAACCATCAGCCGCTGTGAGATATAAAGGGCATACCCATGAGTCAGGCTTATTGGAGCTGCCTCTCCCTTCATATCCCCGTCCTCACAATGAGGAGGGTGTTGGGCATCCTACCAGCGAGCTCTCCCTGGACCCTGCTAGGGGCTCCATCTCCTGTATCAGTCAGTGGCTAGTAGGGGGGTGATGGATATGCTGGGAGAGATAAGGGGCTCTCTCTTCATCCCCTCACCCTGGCATTTGCTGGATACTCTGAGCCAGGTCGAGGTGGGACTCTCCTGACTATGATTCACCCAGAGCTTCCATTTGATTCACTCTTGTCTGCCACAAATAGTGGGGCTCTGAGTGGGGCAGCAAGTCCTTAGTGTTGGACTCTTACTCTTTCAGGGGCTGGTGACCTTCAAGGAGATGGCTATGTATTTCACCAGGGAAGAGTGGGCTCTGCTGGACCCCACTCAGAGAGCCCTCTACTGGGATGTCATGCAGGAGAACTATGAGACTGTGACCTCGCTGGGTAAGGATTCCTGTCCCTTCTGTTCTTGGAAGGGGAAATGAAGAGTGAAGGTTCATGCCACCCCCACAATGCCATCTGTACCCTGTCCTGTTTCAGCATCACCCCAATAGGCCAGTAACATACATACTACCAGAGACCCTCCTCTGCTGCAGAACACTTTGGGAACAGAGCACAGGAGCAGCATCACACAATGTCAAATATCTCCTCTTTACTCAAGTAAAACTGGGGTTAGGTCCAGCATAATGAACAGAAGCTTCCTACCCCCAGCCTTCTCTCAAACCCTGAGCCTTCTCTACCCAAACCAGAATGTGCTTGGGGTGTAACAAGCAGGCGGCTGGAGTCAGAGCTGCCAGTCCAGGGTTACTTATCATACAGACACTCAGTGCGTCCTTGAACGCTGGCTGGGAGTATCCAGACAGGGGAGCTCCAGCAGCAGAACACTGAATCTCACCCAGGATTACAGATGACACAACTCCTCGCTGATCTGGATTGCACCCCAGCATGTGAAAATGGCCTAGGTTGGTAGTGACATTTCTTGAGACATGGAGAGTCTTGCTCCCATATCACCAGGTGTAATAAAAATAACAGGAAAGGCCAAATATGGAAAACTGATTGTTCAGCTTGCTTTTGACCTGCATCATATTTTGGAATATATTCCAATAAGAAAATTAACGTGCAACGTATGTGTCATTGTTTGTGGTTTTAAGCTGTAAAAGGCTTGTGTGATTTTTAGCTCAGGAACAGTATTCCAATAGCTGTCGCCCCCTGCGTGCTTGTAACCAAGAAAAGAGCCTCAGGCTGAGCTGATTCAAATATTAATCCTGTGGTCGTTTTCCACAACAGCCTCAATAGGTCCCTGTGATGGAATGTAAGGCTACATCTAGACTACCCACTGTATCGGCGGGTTAAAATCGATTGCTCGGGGATCTATATATGGCGTCTCATCTAGACACCATATATCGATCCCCGAACGCGCTTATATCAATTCCGGAACAACACCAACCCCAACAGAGTTGCTGATTTGACAGGGGGAGCCGCGGACATCGATCCCGCGCGGTGAGGATGGGTGAGTAATCCGATCTTAGATATTCGACTTCAGTTACGTTATTCACGTAGCTGAATTTGCGTATCTAAGATCGATTTCCCCCCGTAGTGTAGACCAGTCCTTAATGTCTTCACACCTTCCCCCTGCAGGAGAATGACTGTTTGACCAGCTGTTTGCCTTGCTGTCTCTGAGGAACTGGTCTGTGGGTGTTCCCCAGAACTGTAACTTTTTCAGTAATATCATACTGTAAAATCTCACAATTTTACATACAGTGTTACTACACATTTTAACAGGAGGATAATATTCAGTAGGTTATGCGTTTTCTAATGATACCTCATAAGCCATTTTCCACTAGCAGGGTCTTCTCTGTTCACAGAATTTCTGATAGTTTGATGTCTGCTGGCACTGGATATCACTATTTTGGCATCTCTCTCTCTGTCTCAGTGAGCACCCGCTGTGGTTGTTGAAAGTCTGTGATGGGATCTTTGGGATGCAACTGAACAGTGGGACCCCTGAGCCCTTTGTCCCACCACCTGGGCTCCCTCTCACACATGTGATGCTGAGACAAGCTGTGAATCTCTGGCAGATATTGCACTTACACAGACATCCGTAGGTAGGGACACAGCCAACTGAATTACATAAATGCTTCTGCAGCCACTCATAACACTAATGATAGAAAGTCGCCCCCCCTACAGCTCTGCAGCCTTGCACCCCTGGATCATACCATCTTGCCTTAATCAGAAGCCTGATCAGTGTGAGTTTATTACACAGGGTCCACCCCTCCCTCACTGTGAATAGTACATGAACCAGCCTTGTAATGGAGCTGAGATTTCCCAAGAACTTCAAGCAAAATACACCAGTTTAAGTAGAGCATAAAACAGATTTATTAACTACAGAAAGATGGAGTTTTAAGGATTATAAGTGGTAGGAATAAAAGATCAAAGTAAATTACCATGGAAATTAAAGATAAATTCACAATCTAAACTTTACACCTTATTACACTAGGGCATAGTTCAGTTATGCACACAGGAAGGCTTAATGCTCGAGCTGCTGCACATGCTGGGCAGGCTTAAGGTCGGGCTCCCCATGGCAGGAGAGAAGAAGACTCGGCCCCTGGAGGGGCAGGCTGGGGCTTCCTGGATCCCATTTGCTCACAGCCAGCGCCCTGCCCCCACTCCCAAGTCATCCGTGGCGCCCCCAGGTCGGCCAGAATGGAGCAGCAGTTTTCACTGCACTACGTCCACTTATGGCTTACAGGCAACTCCCAGACTCACCACAGTCCACCATCTCGGCCAGAAAGGAGCCCACTCAGCCTCACCATTGCTGCTTTTCCTTCCCCCCAGAACCCCGCTTCTCCTGGGCTGCAAGTAGCCATCCCTGGGATGCCAACAGGCAGCCACAGGGGTCTGTCTCTCAGCAGCCAACCGCACCTCCATGGGTTCAGCCCTCAGAAGGGCAGGTGGGGGTTTCCTGGATCCCAGTTGCTCACAGCCAGCCCAGCCTCCACCTCTAAAACCATCAGTCATGCCCCCAGGTTGGCCATAAAGGAGCCGCCATTCTCCACTTGGACTCAGCTTTGCTTGTTTTCCTTTCACCCAGAACCTCCCTTCTTCTTCTGGGCTGCAAGTAGCCACTCCTGGAAAGCCAAGAGGCAGGCACAGGATTCTACCTCCCAGCAGCCAACCACACCTCCCCAGGCTTTGCAGAATGAAGGGTGGTGCTCTACTAACCCCACAGCTTCTTCCCTGCCTTCCTCAGCTCAACTTTCCTCTATTGCCCCATTCCTGCCTCACTTCCTCCTTTGGCCAGTCACGCAAAGGAGCCCAGCAGGAAGTGAGAGCCTCTATAGGCCAACCTCCAACAGCAGAGGTGGCCAAGCCACAAGCCTCCAAATGGTGACTGGCCTAACTACTCTAGGTTCTCCAGCCTGACACCAAGGTGCTTTCTCCACTGCTGTCAGCATCCTCTGTCATGCAGGGGTTGGAGTTATCCCAGGGACAGGCCAATAGGAGGAGTGCCCTTTCTGAATAACAAGGGGATCTGGGAAAAGGAAGCCAGCCTGTTTCTGCCTGGTTTTGAACCAAGGACCTTTTGCGTGTTAGGCAAATGTGATAACCACTACACTACAGAAACTCAACCTACTGGGTTGTTGCTCACTCTGGCACAGACTGATGGACAAATCTAGAGAATGTGGTGGTAGCCCCTCGATAGGTCAGCTGGCAGGGCAGAGGACTGGAGCCAGCACTCAGGAAGTCGTCCTTACCTCGCCCATGTGACTCCAGCTTGAGGGAGAGCTTCTTTTTCTTCTCCTTGCTGACAAAGAGCAAGAGAAGAATGAAAGGTCAGGTGGGCCAACTCGGTGCAGAAGCCCATGCTGTCTTTTCCTGCTGCATAGCCTGAAATGAGGGACTCGTGGCAGTTAAAGGAACTGCTGCACTCTCAGAAAACATCCCGCCCGTGCATAAAGGAGGATAGAAGAGCCTGTTAGTCTAGCACGCTCCCAGCTGAACTGTTTCAGCAGCTGCTAGGTTTCTTTTTGGCCTGTTACTTTTCTGTCTGGGATGTTGTTGTCAGCTGTGGCACAGAAGAAGGACGTCATTGCGAGCTGCCCATGAAGATAAGATTAACTTTTGCCTTCCTTGCTCGGCTTTACTTGCTTCCCCACCCTATTCCTGCGTTAGTTCCTGTGTTACCTGAAGGCAACGGGGGCCCAGCAGTGCGAAGAGGAAGTTAGACAGCTAGACCCTGGTGGCAAAAGTTCTACCACCGCTTGCCACCCCACTCTCTTCTCCCAGCTTCACATATTGACCGCCAGGGACTTGGTGCCCAGCAGCGCAACGGAAGGCAGTGGACAGAGCCACCCTCGCCTTGAAGCTCTGGCTCATTAAACCGTATCTTCAGTCGCTGATGGCCAATGAGAGACCAACAGCGCTTGCCATTTTAGCACTTGAAAATGCCATTGGTCAGTCACTGGATCTCTTTAATGCTGTTACATAACAAATGAAAATAGAATCTCAGTGTGACATTCTGTACCTTTGGGGGAGTGTGCTGTAACCCCCATATTCCTCATTTTCATATAATCGTGATCTTATATACAGAGCATGCCTTGTAAGGTATCAGGGGAAAGGATATGATCTGCTGAAAGTCATTTCTCTACCCATAGATGTTTACCATTCATGCATATGAAGTTATGAGAATTGTGCAGTGTGGTTATCACTATGCTGTAAGGTGGGGGAGTCAGCCAAATATTAGCTCCCCAGTGACAACAGCAAGGAAAGTAGCCAACACCCGGACAGGGTGTCAAACAACCCATCAACAGCCATTGTTCAGCAAGGGAGCTACAGTGCAATCACTTACCTGCAAGAGGACACCCCAGGGGAATTGCTCAGACTTGCTTGGAGAGACGCAGTGATGCTCACCTGACTCTGAAGGGGGAGCAAAGCCAAGAGGGAAGAAAGGACATGATAAAAGCAGAGACATTTGCCATGCTTTGTCTCTCTCGTCCACCTACATCTACAGACACCCCCACACCAAGCAACTGAAGCGCTGACGAAAGGGGAGAGCCTGGCTGAAAAGCCACCAGCCGGCCTGTGGTGAGAAGCATCTAAGTTTGTAAGGGCATTGAAAGGGTTAAGATCAGCTTAGAGTGCATTTTGCTTTTATTTCACAAAAACAACGAGGAGTCCGGTGACACCTTAAGAACTAACAGATTTATTTGGACACAAGCATTCGTGGGTAAAAAGCCCTCTTCTTCAGATGCATGGAGTGAAAATTGCAGATAGAGGCATAAATATATATTGGAACATGATGTAAAGGGAGTTACCATACAAGGGGAGAACCAGTGTTGAAGGCTAATTCAGTCAGGGTGGATGTGGCTCTCTCCAAGTAATTGACAGGGAGGTGTCAATACCAAGAGAGGGAAAATTGCTTTTGTAGTGAGCCAGTCACCCCCAGTCCCTCTTCAAGCTCAAATTAATGGTGTTAAGTTTGCAGATCAGTTGTAACTCTGCAATTTCTCTTTGAAGTCTGTTTTTGAAGTTTTTTGAATGACTTCTTTTAAATGGCTACTTTGAATGGCTACGTTTAATTGTGTTATTGAATATGAACATGTAAACGTGTTATGGAAGTCCCATGTGGTCTAGTGGTTAGGATTCTTGGCTTTCACCCAGACAGCCTGGGTTCAATTCCCTACACAGGAACAATGCAGAGCTTCTCCTTGGAGGGGAGGCAAAAAACAAAAAGAAAAGGAAGGGATCCTGCCAGCAGCAGAGCTTGATAGAGTTGGGAGCAGTACTGGATTTGACATGGTGCCATAGTGCTAGGCCCAAGCTCTGAAGGGACCTGTAACAGTAACTTCCTCCCCTCTGCAGAAAAGGAGCCTCAGAGCAGCCTGGATTCAGTAGGGGAGCTGAGACCCCATAGGGCCCTGGGAGCTGTAGTTCCTTGACCAGCTCCCTTCCTTAAAGCAGAGAAGGAACATTTCCCAGCATTCCCTTGGCTGCTATCAACAGGAAAGGGAGGGGAGAAGCTGTGAGACTCCATGTGCTGCAGCTTGCTGGGGCTGGCTGCTAGAAGGGGGTGCCACCTGTGAATAGGGAAGAGGTGTGACCAAGGAGTAGAAGGCCTTGGCCCAGGTAGCACCCTCAGAAGACTTCCCCAGACAGGCTTAGGGATGCTGGTGTGACCTCGCCTGGCAGCCCCCAAAGATGGAACTGGGTGGACTAACTGGACAGGGCCCCTCTCTATCTGAAGCTGGGCAAGGGAGGTAGGTGGATCCCGCCAGAAGGTAAAATGGTAAGTAAGGAAGGGGAGGCTCTACTGGACCTGGACAGCTTCAGATACAGGACAGGAGGATTTCCACTTCTGAGCCATGAAAATAGAAATTGACTTTTCCTTTCCAGATGTATCTAATATTCATAAAGGGAATCTAGCCCCTGCCTTCCAGATCTGAACACCTCAAAATCAGGAGTGCTCAAGCTCAATTTGGGCAGCTGTTACTTCATTTCTCCCAAATCAAATATGCTGATCCACTGTCATTTACTGTAGAAAAAGTAGGAGAAAATTGAGCAACAAACGTTGGGGTCTTCACAGTGCTAACGAGGGCTGGAATTGCTATTTTCAACAGCCATTACACTTTTTTTTTAGTTTTGTTTGTTTAAAAGGAAGACAGTGATATTGCACTGGCAAATTCCCCATAGAAACAAAGAATGGAACAAAAGAATAATAAAGGCACCTCAACTTTCCTCATTTATGTAGGACGGTCTTATTAGATGGATCCAGACATCTTCCAATCACAGAAGCTGATAATTGTTCCACTTTACTGCAGTTCTGTAACCATGCAGGAACCTAAAGGAGGAAAGTGCCTAACTCCAGAGCCTGCAGCTGCCTAGGGCCAGTGCTGAGGATTTAGAGTCCCTAGTGCTGCCCTTGCAAGGTTCAAGCATGCTCAGACTTGGCATTGCCTCCGCTCCTGCGGCTAGTAGCTGCAGCTGTCTAAGTCTGGCCTCTGGCAGTTGCCCCATGGCTGTAGCTAGAGAAACTACAAGTGGCTCTATGACTCCTGGGGCCATAAAGCTAGAGCACCTAAAGACACTGGAGTTAACCTCAAGGAACAGAGGTCACCAGTAGGAAAGGAATGTCGGGGGAGCAGGGAACGCGGGAGCAGGTCAGGCTTGCAGAGGGAGCTTCCAGCTGGTTGGGAGCATGTCCAAAGTAGAAAGGAAACAAGTATGGGGAGAGGTGGTGGTGACCAGGTAGCAGACTAGCACGTAGATGGGAGCAGAGGGAGAGACGCCGGTGTCTTCAGATTCCCAAGGGCTAAGTCCTCACTTTGGGGAAATGGTGTTTGCCGGTGGCTTGCTCACATGGCAGGATGGGGGCTGAGGGAGGGATCTGTCAGAACTGATCAGGTGTCTGCTGGCTTTAGGACTTTGAGCTGAGACTAGGACCACATGCAGTGACTGGTGACATGGGGGGGTACTGGAGACATGGCTAGAGAAGGTCTGAATGAGGAAAGATATAAATCTGTGGGGAGTTTCCTTGGTCACTATGAAAGTTCTGCTCACTGTGGACACTGGTAAACCCACATGGGTGTACAGCTCAATAAGAAAACCCGCGGGCTGAGGGAGCTGTGTATGGCAATGCATATAGTCATGGAGAGGTGTGTGATCAAAATGAAAAATGTCTCTGAGGTTCAGTACCGGGTATACGAAGGCACCAATGGCACTGCCCCACCAGGCCCACACTCGGAGCCCACAGTGACTATACTGGGGCCCACAAATATGTTTGGTGCCAGGGCCAACAAAAGGTTAATCCAGCCCTGACTGCCTGAGCACTATTTCAGCCTCACATTTTTGGGTGGAACTCCCACAGTGAGAGCTGCAGAGCACTCCCCCGCAACACACACGCACACACTCGTCCTGGTGTTGGGAGGGGAACAGGAGAAAGGACAAAAGAAGAGATGAAGAGAAAGGAGGGAGGGACAGGTGGATGGAGGAAAAGGTGAAACACAAAGGACAAACCCTAATGTCCCCATGATTCTAAGGGACAAAATCCCAGGTGCGGAATAAAATTCTGCCTCCTTAAACTCATGTTTTCCATGCCTAGAATTCAACTCTCACCAGATGGATCAGACTGAACAGGTTTCACACCTCCAGGAGGCTCTTACCTTCTAAAGAGGGACGGCTGTTTTCTAGTAAAATCACTACAAGGGAAGGAGAAAACTGGAAAGAGGTTTCTCCTGGCGCTCACGTCCGTGAACCCGAATACTCTCTCAGTCCTCAGACAGAGACCTGGAGAAGGAGACTTGCTGAAGCAAAGCCACAGGGGTCTCTGAGGTTTCCCTAGCCCCTGGCCCCTGACTGATGTCAGGATCTCTCTGTGAGGTCACCACCTGCTCACCAATAGTCTTTGACCAATAGTGTGAGGTCCTGCAAAAGGCCTTTGTGATGTCACTGCCACACCCCGCCCTTGCTGTGCCAATGTCCTGCCCCGGCCAGGCACTTTGGAGCTTTGAGCTACTCCCTGTGGATCACCTCACTCAAGGAGCTTTTCTATAGAGCATCCTCAGATGTCTAAGCACACGAGTGCCATGGCAATGTACTGACACACATGGCACCAAGATGAGATCATTAGTAGACTAACCTATAGGAGAAGGACACCCCAGCATTAGTAGGGGAGAAATCCCTACTGAACATGCATTACACCTAGCAGCCCCTGCGTGGGGTCTGGCGGGGGCTGCGGAGGGGGGAGACCTGGGAAAGGGATGGATGGAAAATGTCTGTGCAGCCGGGACATGGCCGGGGGGCGAGGGGAGAAGAGCAGGTGACCCCTGAGGAGCGGGGAGAAAAAGGGAGGGCTGAGATCCCCTCGGAATTACCACTGCCCCCTCCGTGGAGACCCCCCTCCTCTCCTGTCCTCCCCCCTTTCTCCCTAGAGAGCAACAAGCAACATTCAGGCTGACACCCCCTTCCCTCAAACCCCTGAGAAGTTCCCTGTTCCCCTCCCCCCATTGTGCCCCATTTTCTCTCCCCTTTGCCAATGGCCAGTTCAGATCTCAGGTTTGGGGTGTTTCCCCCCATTTTCACCTGCAGTGATTTGTCCTTGTGTAGGTGGGAAATGGTACCCCGAGTGATTTCTGAACTGGGCAGAGGCTGGGGGGGGCCTGAGACAGGGACACCTCTGGGCTGGGCTGGGGGGGCCACTCTCTGCTGGCAACAGGGCGTGGGAAGGGCCAGGAAGGGGAGGGGGGAGCAAGTGTCCCCCATAGAGAGGGTCCAGCCCCAGGCTGCTACCAGTAGCACATTCCTATCCTGGCCGGGAGGGAGGGGCTTTCTCCAGCTGGGACCTGCCCCCTAGGCAGCCCCAGGCTCTGACCGCACCAGCCCCGCCTGGAGCCCCCAGTGAGTGAGAGACCCCGGAGGGGGAGGAAGAGGGAGCACTGGGCCCTGACAGGAAAGTGACTCTCTCCCCTCAGATCTTGGTGTTTTCCTCTCATGTTATCAAATATGCAGTTTGTGACACAATTTCTTTGCAAATCTCAAAGATTCAAATAAAATAACCTAAACATTTGCCCCACTTCTCTCTAGTTGTCTATTTCTAATTGAATATGCCCTGAGATTTTCCTGTCTCTAATTATAAAATAATAAGAAAATCTCAGATTTACACCTTTTCTCAGATTATTGAACACAAAATGTTTGCAAATGTTGCCCATTTCCTCTTTATTCATTTACCAAGTATTCATGTGAAACACTCAGATTTTACCTCCTATCAACAACTGATATAAAATCCCTCTGATTTTCCACTTTCCTCTCTATAATTTGCAAAATGGATCCAAAATCTCTGATTTCCACCCTTTGTCTTTCATTTCTGAACACTGATCTGAAAGCTCAGGTTTTCCCTCTGTGTCATTATCAAATGTCAATTAACAATCCTCTCAAGTTTTGTGCTGTTCCTTATGTTTCTAAATCCCAAAAACTTCTTCCTTCGGGGGAACCTGTTGCCCTGAGTCGCTCTCCATTCTGGATGTTGCAGGGGATTATATTTCCCAGTGATTGTCTTTCCCCTCTCCTTTGAGGATCATTTGTTTCCTCTTTTAGCTCTGTTAGATATTTGCCAAAGAAAGAGAACAGCCTGATATTTAATACACATCAAAGTCAGAGGCCTCCCCCTGTTTGGGGATCAGTGGTTCGCAGCTGGTAGTGGGAGAGTTGGCTGGCCCCTTTTCTTTTCTCCAGCTGGCACAGGATGAGGGGCTCACTCTGAGTGCAGCATGTCTTGAGAAGTATCCCAAACCACAAGACAAATGGTCTCTGTGAAGGGTTGCTTCCCACAGTGCTAAGATGTAGCCACCTCTGGCAGGATCCATGGTGGCTACTATTTGCTAGTGACAGGCCACGGAAATTTCTTACCTATTTTGCCCCTCCATGCCAGGCCTGCACAACATACGGCCCACGGGCAACGTGCGGCCCATGAAGTCTCACTGTGCGTCCCGCAGCCGGGAATCAAAGGGCTCTGGGCTGCCCGTAGCCGCGGGGAATCCAAACCCCTTTAAAGTTCAGCCGCGGCCGGGATTCAAAAGGTTCTGAGCTGCCGGCAGCCGCAGGGAGCCCAGAGCTCTTTAAATCTCAGCCGCGGCCAGGATTTATAGGGCTCTGGGCAGGCGGGCGGGGAGCTCAGAGCTCTTTAAATCCCAGCCACCAGGGCCGGCTTTAGGCCAATTTAACCAATTCCCTTGAATCGGCCTCGCTCCTAAGAGGACCCCGCACCCAAGCCCCAGTACCAGCAAAAGCCAGTGCGCTGTACCAGGGTGGCCCAGTTTCCCCAGGGGGCAATTTAAAAGGCCTGGGGCTCCCAGCAGGGGCTGGAAGCCCAGGCCCTTTAAATTGCCACTAGAGCCCTGCTGCTGGAGCCCTGGGGTATGGCTGCGGGGCTCTGGGGGCTATTTAAAAAGTCCAGGACTCCCATTGCTTCTACCTCCCTGGCCCTTTAAATAGCCACTGGAGCCCCGCCGCTTCCCCAGGGTTCCCGCAGCTATTTACAGAGCTGGGGCAGTGGAAGCAGGGGCGCCCCGGGCCCTTGAAATAGCCCCCAAGCCCCAGGCTGCTGCTGCTACCCTAGAGGGAGAGGGGGGAGGAGGAGGAGGAGAAGGAGGCACTCACCATAGAGGATGGGCTGTACCCCCTGTACCTGCACCCCCTGCCCTGCCTGCAGCCAGCCCATCCCCAGCCTTCCCCTGCTGCACACCCTGCACCCCCCAGATAAACCGCTGATCCAAAACAGACCCCCCCCCATGCCCACCCGGCTGCTTCTCTCCTCAAGCAAACACCAGCTGTGGGTGTTCCAAAGGGATCCCCCTGCCTCTGCTCATTCACTGCAAACAGTAACTGTGTTTGGTTTTTAGATAAGCAGCTCCGGGAGCCTTCAGCTCACAACAAAGCAAATAGAGGCATCACACCAAAACAAAGAGCGTTATCTCTACTTAAAAGCATTATGGGAAGGTTCCGGAGGTAAGTGACAGCGTAGTAAGATTAATCACTGTTTACACTGGCACCCCAGCGCTGCATCACCAGCTCTGTTCTCTTTATTCCTCTCGTCGAGGTGGAGCACATGCAGCACTGTAGCCAGGGAGATACAGCGCTGTATGTGCCTTGCCAGTGTGGACGGGGAGTAAGTTACAGCGCTGTAAAGCCACCACCTGCACTGTAACTCTCCAGTGTAGCCAAGGCCTGAGTTGTAGTAATAATAGCAGCCAAGAATCCGGTGGCACCTTCTAGACTAACAGACGTATTGGAGCATGAGCTGTCGTGGGTGAATACCCACTTCGTCAGATGCAACAATAGTCCCATATGGGCTAGTGGTCAGGATTCCTGGTTTTCACCCAGGTAGCCTGGGTTCAACTTCTGGTGTGGGAAGAGTGCAGAGCTTTTGCCCAGAGTGGAGGCAGGAAATGAAAGGAACAGGAAGGGATCCTGCCAGCAGTGGAGTTAGACAGTGTAGGGAGGGGACCCCAGAAGTGGGAGTGGGGCAGTGGTTTGGGGGGAGATGAGGGAAGGATCCCAGCAGTGCGGGAAGTTGACAACCTGGAGAGCACAGGCCTGGAATGGGGACCTGGAAGAGTGAATGTGTCCCTCTAAACCCATCAACTGCAGACTAGGCAGGCTTGGAAGGATTGTGTATTTGTTGGTAAATGTCAATTTCTGTGTAAACACACAACCCAATGGCAAAATATTTCCATCAATAATCATCAAAATTGACAGATGGGCAAAGTAAGAAACATGGTGCTTGAGAACTTATCACGTTGTAGGAGCAGCAGTGATCTGTATGCTCTGTATAACCTGTATGCTCAAAAGGTCTGTTAAACTCCCCCAGCTTGTGTCCTTTCCCGCTTTGAATGCCTGTGAAGTGGCTTTCCCACTCTCCTTTGTACCTCCAGTGAATGCCCTTCACCCGGCCCATCTGGCCAGTGGTTCGCTGTGTTACATTCTATTGCACCTCAGGGAGACTGATCTTCATCGCACCGTCCATCGCTGCGCTGTGGGACACTTACCTTAAAGGATCCTGACATCTCCACTGCCAGGCCTGTCCTGGGAGCGTGAGTATGAGTGTGACACCCTCTCCCATCCCTTCTTTTGAGCTTAGCTATCAAGCTAATAAATGTGCTGCTTTCTGCCAAACTCTGGGGGGGAGGGGCATTATTAGTCCTCTCTAAGCTTACTAACTGACCCAATTTTGGGTAACACAAGCAACATTGTTTGATCTGTTATTGTACCAAAGTGGGAGGTGGTTGTCTATAAAGGAGGGTGAAGACTAAATGCCTCTGATGAGAATGGGATTTGAACCCATGCAGGCAGAGCATAATGGGGTAGCAGTCCATCACCTTAACCACTCGGTCACCTCATCTGAGCTGTCAAAAAACGGACAGGAGGAGAAATCTAAGGCCGGCAGAGATAGGGACACTAAGGAGTTTTTAAATACTAAGCGAAAGCAGGGTCTGAATGAGCTCCCCTCTCTCACCTAGTGAGGAGCTGGGGAAAGACTTCAGGAACAGACCGTGTTTGCATAGACACACCTACTCTGCCTAGCTATGCAGCATGATGGGGCCGCTTCCCCAAAATGACCAGTTTGGGATGGTCTTGGGTTTCAAATGACTTTAGGATTGAGTGGAATGAAATGTTATTCTCCTTCCTGTATGAGTGAAGGGCAGCAGAACATACCTAGTCCGTCCTGATGGAGGGGTAGGTGAGTGAGGAATAGCTTTTATTGGACTGCAGAGAAGTGATTGAGGACGTCACCCTAAACCAGTGGTCCCCAAACATTTCACATTGTGGCCTCTTAGCCATGGCTGTGGCCCCTCGGAAGCCACGGTCAAGAACCGGGCTGGGAGGAGTGGGGCTGTTGCTTGCTGGGGTGAGGGGTGCGGACAGGGGTAAAGGGGTCGACGCCGGGCTGGGAGCCAGAGTCTCAGGCTGAGAGTGGGGTTGGGGAAGAGCTGTGGCAGAGTGGTGCTCCCTTCCTGCCCTCTATGTGGGCTGGCTCAGGTCCTGAGGTGCCCCCATGAATGTTCCTCTGTGTCCCCCTAGGAGTCGCACCCCACATTATGGGGACCACTGAACCCTACTCGCTAAGCCGGGGCTAGTGATGCCAAACCCCCGGGAAAGGGAGAACAAGTGTGGGGGCCCCAGCACCAGAACCATGCCCCTACCTTCTGTCTGTGGCTCTACCCCCTTCCACCCATGGCCCCATCCACTGTCACTTCTGTTCCACCCCTTCCCCCACCAGCCCCACCCTATCACTCCTTTACCCCTGCCTCGCTGTGGCCCTGAGACCAGAGAAGCTCTGTGCCCCTGCTGCAGCCCCCGGGCTGTAGCAGGGAGTGGGAGCTCCTCCAGCCCTGGGGCTGACATAGGGGAGACTTTTCCAGGGGGACCTAACTTGGCCAGGGCCCCTGATCATGGGCCCCACTGTCCCCTTGGCAGTGCAAGGTTTGGGGAGGCTGAGCCCCCTTGTCATAAACAGATAGCTAAGGGTTAATGTTCTTTTACCTATAAAGGGGTAACACCAGTAACCTAAAACACCTGACCAGAGGACCAATCAGGAAACAAGACTTTTTCAAATCTGGGTGGAGGGAAGTTTGTGTGTGAGTTCTTTGTTCTTTGTCTTGTGTCTGTGGCGTCTCGGCTATGAGAGTGATTTTTCTATCTCCTGCCTTTCTAATCTTCTGTTTCCAAGTTGTAAGTACAAAGATAATAAGACAATAAGTTTATATTGGTTTTTTTTGTATTTACATGTGTGTAGTTGCTGGAATGTTTAAACTGTATTCTTTTTGGATAAGGTTGTTTATTCATTTTTTTCTTTTAAGCAAATAACCCTGTATTTGTCACCTTAATACAGAGAGACCATTTTTATGTCCTTTTCTTTCTTTTTATATAAAGCTTTCTTTTTAAGACCTGTTGGATTTTTTCTTTAGTGGGGACTCCAGGGAATTGAGTCTGCAGCTCACCAGGGAATTGGTGGGAGGAAGAAGTCAGGGGGAAAATCTCGTTGTGTTAGATTTACTAGCCTGACTTTGCATACCCTCTGGGTAAGGGGGAAGAGAGATTAGCTATCTTGGTACTTCTATTTCCAGGACTGGAAACAGGGAGGCGGGAGTCCCTCTGTTTAGATTCACGGAGCTTGCTTCTGTATATCTCTCCAGGAACCCAGGGAGGGAACACCTGGAGGGGAGGAGGGGGAAGGGAAATGGTTTATTCCCCTTTGTTGTGAGACTCAAGGCATCTGAGTCTGGGGGTCCCCCAGGGAAGGTTTTGGGGAGACCACAGCGAGCCAGGCACTGTATAAATCCCTGGCTGGTGGCAGCTTTACCAGGTCCAAGCTGGTAACTAAGCTTGGAGGTTTTCATGCTAACACCCATATTTTGGACGCTAAGGTCCAAATCTGGGAAAAAATGTTATGACGCCCCTCCCCCCTGAGCCTCCATTACGAGCCGCCCAGGCTACCACTGCTCAGTGTGTGGCCAGTCTCTGTGTTTTCTGCTGCTCGTTCTGGGGAGCCTGGCCGGCCTTAGGGGTGGTGCCCCCCGATAGCCGCCCAGGGCTCCAGGGGTCAAATGGCACCGTGTGGCAGTGCAAAGGTGCTCACTGCTCTCCCCTGCCCCAATGCTCCTCCATGGGTCCATAGAGGTTTGAGGGGAGTAAGGAGCAACCCTATGTGCTCCATGCGTCCTGGTCACTTTTCCCACTTGGGCTGTGCTGTGAGGGGAGCATCAGAAGCTGCTGCTCTCTGCCCTCCCGCTATGCAGCCCGGCTGAGGAAAGTGACCTGGATGCAGGGAGCTCGGATGATCTCACTTCTTGCCCCCACATCCCACAACCCCTAGGGGTGCCCAGATGAGCAGCGTTCCAGGGAGGAGTGGGGGGCAGCAATGCCAGCTGCTCCATGCACACAGGTCAGTCTCCCCATGTGGGTGCAGGAGGGGATGCAAGGGTTTCTGTGATGCCTATTCTATCAATATCGTCACTCAATACCAGGCACTCAAATTCACCAGTCTTAGTACTTAGACGTTTAGCGTTTGTATTTAAGCACTTCTAAAATGTGTCCCATTTTAGCTGTCTGCTATTACATGATGTAATTGAGGGAGACTCTTTCATTTCACTGTTTCTCATCAGAACCTACCTGTACATTATCATCTTCCATCCTCTCCACCTTACTAGGCTATAGAGAATCCCTGTGAATAGTTCCTCTTCTAACGGATGTCTCTGTCTGAACCCTGTGCTCCTCAGCGCCTGTCGGCTTTCCCCAGCTCTGAGGCTGTGTCTACACCGCGCACCTTACCACGGTGCAGCTGTGCCACTCTAACCGTGCCATTGTAAGGTGCGCTGTGTGGCCGTCCTTATCGCTGAGAGAGAGCTTCCCCGGCAACAAAGCCAAACTACCTCCAATGAGGGGCAGGAGCTTTGTCACCGGGAGCACAGCTCCACCTATGATGCGCTGTTCACACTGCCGCTTTTCATGGCTCAAATTTTGGCATTCGGGGAGTGTTTTTTCTCACCGCAGAGAGACAAAATTTTTAGCAACAAAGGCCGAAATTAAAAAAAACTCCTCTGCAACCTATTTAATTTTACCTTTATACAACCTTTATACTGCCTCCAGTTCTGGTATCCTCATTTGAAAAAGATGTTGTGAAATTGGAGCTAGGGCAGCAAAGAGCCACCAAATGTTCTGAGGGCTGGAGAAAAATGCCTTCCAGTGAGCTATTGAAAGAGCTCAACCTGTTTAGCTTATCAAAAGAAGATTGAAAGGTGATTTCATTGAAATGTTGAAGGGCCTTAATGGAGAGAAAAGATTGGGTATTTACGGGCTCTTGAATGGAGCAGAGAAAGGCATAACAAGACCCAATGGCTGGAAAGTGAAAAGAGACAAATTCATATTACAACTGAGGCACAATAGTCAACAGCGAGGATGATTCACCACAGGAGCAAGCTACCAAGGAAAGTGGTGGATTCACCATCTCCTGATGTCATTTAATGAAGACTAGATGCCTTTCTGGAATGTGTTTGCCCCCAAAGTAGCTGTTATGTCATACAGGAGGCCTGTGATATGCAGGTTAGATGCTCTAATGGTGTCTTCTGACCATGAAGTCGACTAATTTCTGAAAAACTGAGTGTAGCATTGGGAGCAGCGTCTGATGTTTTCCTGTCTAGCCGGCTTGCTGCCTAGAACGAACGCTCCTTGAGTGGGGTGATCCACAGGGAGTAGCCCAAACCTCCAAAGTGCCTGGCCAGGGGCAGGACATTAGCCCAGCAAGGGAGGGGTGTGGCAGTGACATCACAAAGGCCTTTTGCAGGACCTCAGACTATTGGTCAAAGGTGGTGGGGAGGTGGTGACCTCACAGAGAGATGCTGACATCAGCCAGGCAGGACAGGGGCGAGGGGCCAGGGAAACCTCAGAGACCTCTGTGGCTTTGCTTCAGCACGTTTCCTTCTCCAGGTCTCTCTTTGAGGACTGAGAGATTATTTGGGGTCATGGACGTGAGCGCCAGGAGGAACCTCTTTCGAGTTTCCTCCTTCCCTTGTAGTGATTTTACTAGAAAACAGCCGTCCCTGTTTAGAAGGTAAGAGCCTCCTGGAGGTTTGAAACCTGTTCAGTCTGATCTATCTGGTGACAAGTGAATTCTAGGCATGGAAAACACGAGCTTGAGGCAGAATTTTAGTGCGCACCTGGGATTTTGTCCCTTAGAATCGCTGGGGACATTAGGGTTTGTCCTTTTTGTTTCACCTCTTCCTCCATCCCTCCCTCCTCTTCTTCTCTTGCTTCTTTTGTCCTTTCTCCTGTTCCCTTCCCAACAACAGGACGGAGGTGTGTGTGTGTGTGTGTGTTGCAGGGAAGTCCTCTGCAGCTCCCACTATGGAAGGTCCACCCAAAAATGTGGGACTGAAATAGTGCTCGGGCAGTGATCCCCACCGGTGACCTGGGCCATCCTTTGGGCTCTCTGGTGAGAACCCTCAGCCTCCCGTCCTCCGTCTCTACCCTGATTGGTTGAGCAGGGGGATGTTGACAGGGAGGAGACTCAGGTCCTTGTTGTTCTCTTTTAAGATCAAGTAAATAAGTCAGAACCAGTTCTATCTTTGATTAATTTTGCTGCTTCTCTGCATTAATTGTCTCTGAGCAGTTGATGATTCCCTCTAACATTGCAGTTCTCCTCAAATACTTGCTGAATAATTACTGTCACTGTTGTTGGTCTGGAGCTCATCTGAGAGCACAGTATTCAGGTCATTCAATGTCTGAAATTCAAGATCCGATGGTTTGTTTGAAAAACAGGGCTCTTCGGTCCTATTCCCAACACTGCCTCTGACGGGCTGTGTGACCTAAGACAAGTCAATTCTCCTTTCTCAGCCTGAGCTTCTCCCTCTTTCAAGTAGGGATAATAATGATCCGCTCTTACCTACCTCATGGTGGGTGAAGGATGCGGATCCATTTGGGAGTGTGACTAGAAGTAGTGCATAATATGAAGTTTCCCAGATTATGACATAATAGATTAGCTGAAATCGTCTATTTTATTTGTATTTTTTATTTTGAAATTGTTAATAGTAGCAACGACTTAGCTCAGATTGAAGCATCTTATCTAATGGTTGAGATGTAAGTGTCTCCTCTTTGTGTGCGAGGAGACAATTTAACACACTCTGACAAAGAGGAGATGCTTTTGTTTTGCAAGAAAATATTTTTGCAAAGATCTTTCATCCCACTTGTTATGATTCTGAGAAACAAACTGGTTTAGTCTAAATGGGATTTTCGGACAGAAACGGTTTGAATGAAATTTTCCCACCATCTCGATTCCTGGGCGCTGGGGTGTTTTCATCTGTTAGAACAGGAGTCAGAACTGGTTGCTTCTCTTTCTGGCTCTGCCATCGCCTTGTTGTGTAGGCCTTGGGTAGGTCACTTCCCTTCTCCCATCTGTCCAATCGGAACAGGAACAGTTCTCGAACTATGGGCAGTTTAGAGCCCAAGTGAGATAAGGGGTATTAAAGCCCTCTGTGAAGTAGAAAGGGGAGTTTCACAGTGTTTAGCACCAAGGAATTCTAAAGTTTGCTAAAATGTCTAGTCTGTGGAAACAAGAAATGGTCGGGGCCAAACTTATTAACCACTGCCTTTTTAAAGCCCATTCAAAGATGTGAGTCCCTATCTTTTAGGTACCTGTGGTTCTTTGCCAGCAGCAGAGAAGAGGTTCCTGCCTCCGTTTTTGTGGCCTTAATAAACCAGGTGTTGTGCCCCAGTTCTCGTCTGAGACCCCTGAAAAAGAACATCTTCCCATCCATGAACAAGACAGGACCTATCTTTCAAAGGGGAACAAAAAGACCTCTGGGACTTACAGACTAGCTAGCCTGACTGCCATAGCTGGAGAGATCCTGCAATACATTCTTAAACACTCAGTTTGTCAGCAGCACCTACAGGATGATTTGGTTCTTCTGACTAGTGAGCGTGGAATTGTCAAGAACAAATCATTCCAAACCAATCCTCTTTCCTTCTTTGGCAGGGTTCTGGGCCTGGTAGAGGTGAGTAAACAATAGATGGGATCTAGCTTGGTGTTACTAAGGCTTTCGACACAGTCCCATAGGACATTCTCAGAAGCAAACGAGGGAAATGTAGTCCAGCTGCAATCAGTGTAATGTGGGTGCAGAGCTGGTTGAAAGCCAAGACTCCAGGAGCCCTTCTCCATGTTTAGCTGCCCAACGGGGAGGGTGAACCTAGTGGGTCTGGCAGGGATCAGTCCGGTGTCAGGTACTATTCTATATTTTCATGAATGATTTGGAAAATGGAGTGGAGAGCATGCTCCTAAAGTTTACAACTGACACCAAGCACTTTGGAGCACAGGATTGAAATTCAAAACACCCTTAACAAATTGGAGACTTGGTCTTCTTGAGCCAAACTCCATGGTTAGGGCTCTCTCTCTACACTGGGCTGAAGTGAAACCCCAGAGCCAAGCACTCCTCCTGGGCAGTGAGCTCCGACCTTGAATGGTCAGATGCTGCTTAGCACTGTCAGAGCAGCTTTTGCTGGGGGATTCTCCCAGCACTTTCCAATAGCGGGAAGGTATGAAATCCCCATTTGACTGCTGGGGACAGAGCCCGAGAGTGGGGAACAACTTGCCCAAAGTCCCCAGAAAAAGGAAAACAACCAGCAGAGGAACCAATAGGAAACCCAGCAATGGAACTCAGGAGTCCTGGGGGTGTGCTGTGGTGACCAGATGTCCCAATTTTATAGGGACAGTCCGAATTTTGGGGTCTTATCTAGGATCCTATTACCCCCCACGCCGTCCCGATTTTTCACACTTGCTGTCTGGTCACCCTAGGGTGTGCACATGTGTGGGTCCCAGCTGCTCCCTGCCCCCCTCATTGAAGCAGATGTGCAGGGTTACTGCCCTGGGAAGTGCAGGGCACCAGTGGATGTGGGGTTGGCTGGAGGTAGGGTCTGGCTTCAGGCAGGGCAAGGGCTGCGTGGCTGGCTGGCTTCAGGCAGAGGGGTGCATCAGGGGTTGGCTGGAGACAGGGCAGAGAGGATGCGGCTGGTGCAGGCAAAGCAGAAGGTGCAGGGCTGGCTGGAGACAGAGGCTGACTGCCGGCAGGGCAGGGCAGGGGGTGCAGGGCTGGCTGCAGGCAGGGCGTGGGGCAGGGCCGGTGCAAGGAAGTTTCATGCCCTAGGCGAAACTTCCACCTTGCACCCTCCCCCCCCGCACCCCTGCCCTGAGGCGCCCCACCCGTGGCAGCTCCCCCCTCCACCCTGAGGCTTCCCTCTTGTGGCAACTCTCCTGCTCTGCCCTGCGGCATCCCCGTCGCCCGAGCTCACCCCTGCTCCGAGCACGAGCACCCCGAGCACGCCGTGGCCGCTTCACTTCTCCCACCTCCAAGGCTTGCGGCGCCTAAGCCTGCCAGGCAGTCAGGCACCCTCCTCTGAGCCACAGCAGCCCTGACAGTTGACAATAGAGGCACCTTAACCCCTGAGTTCCTTCAATGTGTCCCTCTCGGGGGTCCAGCTCCGATCACCAGATACTCGGGGTATGTCTATACCACCTGCTGAATCAGTGGGCAGAGATCGATCCAGCGGGGGTTGATATATCGCGTCTAGTGTAGATGCAATACATTGAGTGCTCTCCCCTCGCCTGCTGTACTCCAGCTCGGTGAGAGGCGCAGGCAGAGTCTACGGGGAGCTGCAGCAGTCAACTCCCCGAGACTGTGACATTATAATTGTTAGGCCTGAATAAAGATATAGCAGACAAAACCAGGTATGCCAACCTGACCAAAGTCAGGCTAACAGAGGTTTGTGGGTAATCCCTGAGTGGAAAACACTGAGAAGCAGCAGCATGTCTCACAAGCGCTGGGAAAAAGTGAGATAAGAGAGAAGCTGCATTCCTGGCATAGTACCAGATGTGCTGTGTTCGGGCAGCTCCTTCGAAGAACTGATAAGAGTCCTAGTTTCCCAGCCTCCTTGTTTTCGCTCCCTGGTTTTGTTCTTTGTTTGTTTTTAACTCCCCTACATTTCTAACTTTAGGCATGCATGTATACTAAAGGTGTCTAGTTTCTAGTTGTTAGAAGAAGGGGGTGGGTTGCTCCAGTGAATAATTTATGACGCGACGGAACTGTCTATATAGGCTTGTACTAAGATGTAAAGAGCAGGCTGGTTCTCTCTGGAGACGAGCTGCTCTCTATTGATGCGTGCACTTGTCAATAAAGAGCTTTTGATCGGACCTTGCTGGTGTTGCCTGTCTCTCTCGCGGTCAGACAACGAACTTTGCCGTCTGGGTTAGAGTCCCTGACATCTTTGGCGACTCCGCCGGGACCCGTCTGACTCTCCGGCGGGGGATCGGACCCTGAGGCAACGCAGCGCGCATCCTCCAGTTTAGAGGAGCCTTGCCTGGTGATCTGATCTCTGCGTTGGCGATAAGGCGTGTTCTGTGAACCAGCTGAAACTCTTGGAAATCCAGCAACGTCCACCTACCCATTGAGTAGGGTCCTGGTTGTCGGGGTTAGGGTCCCTGACTACTTAGGTCTGGGTTAGAGTCCCAGTCCAGGTCTGGGTTAGAGTCCCAGTCCAGGTTTGCACAGGATCCAAGTTGTCTGGGTTAGAGTCCCAGCCTGGGTTTGAGTCTCAGTCCAGGTGTTCAAGTCCCTGGAGAGGTAAGCGAGCGCTCGACGCGGGGAGGTGGGGGTTAGAGTCCCTTTACCTCGACCCGGGGAGGAGGGGTTAGAGTCCCTTCATGAAGAGGGGTTAGAGTCCCTTCATTAAAATGAGACAAGTTGGCAGTAAGTGCCCGGGGGATGCCCCGTTGTCTCTGATACTTAGAGATTGGAAAGAGATTTCTGAGACAGCTGATCTAGTTAAATTTAAGATGAGAAATCTGTGTTGGATCCAATGGCCATCATTTACCTTTCATTTGTCCCCAACTAGAGACTGGCCGGTGGGTGAAACCTTTTCCACAGATAGGAGGAACTCCTTAAGGGATATTTTGGTTGATCTTAGGCCGAGACAAATGGATTACTTGTTTGTATGGTATAATTATAAACCCATGGAGGGATGGGTAGCTTTTGAAGCTGTTTGTATGGAGAGCTCTTGTAAAAAAATCACCCACCATATGCACCAGAGCCGCACCGGGAGGAGGACAATTTTGTTCCTGTTCTTCCCCGTCTGATGGAGTGCAAGGATTCAAAAGCAGGTTAGGGACAGTTCAGGGACAGAGGAGAATCAAGGGGGAGCTCAGAGTGATGTTCCCTCATCTTCAGAGGAATCAGGCAGCCTCACCCCCTCTGTGCAGCCTCCAGGCAGCCTTTTGCAAACTTGGTCAGGGACTGCTTTTCAAACACCCCCAATATTACAGCAGCCCTTGTCCTTGCACTTGTGGACCCCCACTAGGTTACTTAACTCCATGAGAGAGAATGTTTCTGAGACACCTCTGAAATTACAAGCCTCATTGAGAACTTATCTGGTTCTACTGGTTGCTGGGGAACATGAGATGGTTTTACCCATACCCTGTTTGCAACTTCAAATTTGTTTAACTGGCAGTGCACTATGCCTCACTTATGAGACAATCCTGAGGCAGTGGAAAGAATGTTCTGCACAATCTTTTTCACTCATGTGCCCACTTGGGCAAATGTAAATCAGTTATTAGATACTCTCATGACAGAAGATGAAAGACAAAAAGTAAAAGAAAAATCTGCAGCTCATTTGAATGCACCTTGGCTAATTACTGACCCTAACTGGAATCCCAATAATCCAGCTCAAAAGACAAAGTTGGATGGATTTTTAAAAGCTGTTTTGAATGGTATTAGAGATGCAGGGGAGGCTACTCCAAATTGGAGCAAGGTGACTGCTTGTGTTCAGCATCCAGATAAGCACCTCTCTGACTTTTGTGCTCGACTGATTTGTGAAGTTAAAAAGCATGGGAATTTAAATCCTGAAACTGATCATGGAAAGGAGATGGTTAAAATGGTTTTCATGTCACAATGTGCAAAGGATATTGCAAAAAGATTTAGAAAGCATCCAGATGGTACGCAAGGGAAAAGTTTGTCTGAAGTAGTTAGCATTGCTACTAGAATGTTTAATGGGAAAGAGAAAAAGAAAGAAAAAGACATAAGGAACGGGTTAATTTAAAAATCATCTTGGCCCCGGGATGGAAGGAGGGGGGTGCTCTGCGTTCAGGGTCAGGAATCGGCGCAGACTGTGCTTGGTGCAGGGAGGGGCTGCTTTCGGCCCCAGCTGGCTGTGAAGGAAAAAATATAGACAGAGGCGAAGCAAAGGAAATACAAGTTACAGAACTGAAATTACATTTGCAAAGCTTAACTGTCCAGTAAGATCCAACAGTGTGCCTTTGTGACCCTGGAGTCGGTGTGTCTTGGTGACACCAAAGAAGCCACAGGCAGCCGACCTGGACTGGAATCTCTGAAAGAGACGCCGCAGGAGATTCCAGGGTGTAAAAGAACAGCCCTCCCAAGAGCAGAAGCATGTTGGAAATTCTGGACAAGCTGTATACAGGATAATCTCCCTTCCACCTCTCCCCCTCCTCTGAACATTATACACAGAAGTGGCCAGTCTGGACGTACGTGTGTAAGTATGAAAGGAGCTTCGGGCTTGGGGCATTAATATTTTCCTGAGTGATGTGAGAGCGTTCCCAACACTCTCCGTTGTTGTTTTATTATTTTATTAATGAAGCTTTAAAATTCAGTTATATGCTGTGTTTTCTTTATCTTCCCCCAACGATCCTGTAGTGTCAGCCTGATCATCTGACATGAGGGATAGATTGGTAACAGAAATTTGTCACAGTTTGGTGAGCAATTAAGAAGGGGGGAGCCCTGCAGAATTTACACCATCTATTTGTTTTACCCTTGTTATTTTGTGTTTGCTTTGCTTGGTACTGTTGGTGTTATATGCTGAGAACTGCATGAGTAAAAGTGAGTCCTAATAGGATAAGGAAACACTATTTGGTTCTGGTTCTGTTCTATTTAACCAGTTACTGTTGTTGTTTTTTTTTCTCTGTTCATTTGGGTGTTAGGAGTGTGGGTGGAACTGAACCTCTTGTTCGTAATTCCTCGGAGTGGAAGCCATGTGTGTGAGACAGCTCTGAGGTTAAATTGAGATCCTTCTGTCCTGTCCCCTGTAGCGGTCAGTGTATAGAAGTGGGAAAGTCTGGCTTAGACTGTAATTCCCTCTGCTCTCTGTGTAATTCTCTTTTCTGTTTAAGTGTCAAACAGATGAATGAGTCTCTGGGTAAACCCTCTAAGAGTAGTCCTTCAAATTATATGTTAAGTAAATGGCCTTTGCCCAATGGGCCATGTGTCTTCGTCTAGGTGGCAATCCTCATGAAGGAGGACTCGGGTAGTCTTGTGAGTAAGAATGTTTAAGGGAAGAGACCAGGAGGGGTGGGGGGCTAGTTGAGAAGCCCACCCTCCTAGCTAAACTGGTAGTGGAAGAAGTTGGTGCCTATGGAAGGGATGGTTCAGTGAGAAAAGCAGGATCGGGCCCAGGCGGGCAGGCAACAGACAGAGAGATTGGAAAACAGGTTGGAAAACTTTAAGGGTGTAGTGGAAGGAAGGAGTAAGTAAGTGTAAGCATGGGGATTTCAAATACCCAGAACTTACTTGGAATGGTGATTTGAGTTGATAAAAGTGGCTGTTGGGAGACAAGCAAGTGATTTAAGGGAGAGTGAGAAGTTAACTCTGTAGTTGCTGGAGGAAACAGCAATTGAACTTTGTAAAAATGCTAAAGAGGAAAGTTCTTGGTGTCTTTGAAATGTTTGTAAATAAATTGAGGCAAAGAGATTGTTAATTGCAATCATTTAGAATTTAGTTAAATTAGCTGAAGAAAATATATAGTGCTATGTCATTGAAATTTTATTAGGCTGTAAGGGCACTATAAGTAGTGATGTTTTCTTTCAGTGTTTGAAAGCAAGAGTTAAAAGTAAAAAGCAAGCCAGAAAGCATCTGTATTCATGCAAATTATCTAACTGATAAGATAGGAGCCACTGAAACCTGGGCTGCCTATGAAACACATAAAATATGGGATAATTCCTCTGTTTTTCCTGAAATCAACAAGGGTATTTGTCTATTTTAAGCAATGATTGTCTGCCCAGAAGGGGTAGACCTCTGTTTTTTTGTCTTTCAGATAATCAGAGAAAACTGATGCCAGCTAAACAGCATTCAACGTGCCATGCATTTACTGGCACAATAGAAATTATGTTTTGTGTTCTATGTTCTGTCTTGTGGTGTTTGTCTTGTGGCCGGAATTTTTGTGTTTAATATTTTTATAAAATAATCTAGTTTAAAATCAAACAAAAAGGTTAAATTAAAATGCAGATACTTGTTTTGTTCAACTTGGAATACAAAGTGTTTAGATAAATCAGGAGAATGTGATATACTAAAGTCTAATGCATTTCCTTAAGTAAGGAAAAGAAACTTTATTGGTCAAATTGTTAATTGCAAAAATTGTTGTTAAAATTTGCATACTAACAGTCTTTGAAAGCAAGGACATGAAAAGTTAACCCACTCCCCATATTGTACATGGGATCTTTCTGGCTACCTCACATTTCTAGCCAGAGGGCTGGGGATGGTGGAAGGCTATTGGACTAGAGGTTGTATTAAGTGAACTCCTCAAAGTGGGTGTGCTTGTCCTGGCTTGTTGCTCGAAAGCTCTGTAATAAGGTTATTTTAGTAAAAGGGTGTGTGTGGCATATATTAAATAATAAGACTAATGTACTGTATAATGACAATGTGTAGGTGTTCATTGTTGGGAAAAAGGTGTATAAGTAAAAAGTGAAAGTTTCCTTTGCAGGTTAAAAGAAGCCAAGAAAGGAAGAAGCACAAAGAACAGAATGAATTAACTGAAAAAATAAAATAAAATAAAATAGCAAGCTCAGGCTATAGATAAGACACTGACTCCATTCAAGGACACTGCTCACAGTTAAGACTTGGTTAACAACCAGGAAAGGGAGGGCTTGAATTTGCCCATGCAGCTATGAGATCTGAAAAACACTGCCAGGCACTAATGAAATGTGTTAAGTTTTTTTTCTCACAGGTAAGGAAGCGCTACCCAAAGACCCTAGCAGCCCTGCCACTCCTTGGAACCAGGAGACGGGATTGATGTAAAGGTCCACCAACGAAAGACTGCCTTGGCTCCATGCTGGAAAGGCCCTTAAGTCCTGATGACTACCAACACCGCTGTGAAGTACCAAAGACTGACTGCTTGGACCCAAGATTCTCACTGCAAAAAGACCCCTCCACATTGGGAGAATTCTCCTACTGATGATTAGCCTATTTCACCTTCTAGCTCCACTGTGCCTTCTGGACAGTAGGGAAAAAGTACAAGGTGAAGTGCTAGTAGCCTCTCCCTTATCCACTGACAGATCTACTGTGCCTTTGAATTTTTCTAGAAAAAGCAAAACCATTACAGGGTGATGTGCTAGTAACCTCTCCCCTATACGATGCTGCACCAAGACTGTTTTGGGAAAGAAGAAGGAACACTCACTCCACTGAAATTGCTAAAGTCCAGGAATTCCTGACTAGAAAGGACATTAAGAACTGACCCCGGTGAAGAAACAAAGAATTGTACACTGGCAGAAAAAATTTGTGGGACCCATGCTTGGGAATGTGGTATTGATTGGATTTTGGGGTTTATTCTACAGGCTGTGCCCTGTGTTGTGGATAAATTCTTCAGCATGTATTGCTCTCTCTAATTGGATTTTAAATAACAAGTACCCGAAGAGTTTGTTCTGCCACTGGAAATTTTACCTGTATTGAAACCATTCCAGTGACTAATAATGTAACCCCCTCCTATGCTATTAATGTCAATGCCTTTTAAAAGTACCTGAAAATAGTTAAATAACAAATGTAATATAGTACTACACCAAGGAAAGATGGTATTAAATATCACTGAGGCTGGGAAGGCATTGCAGTGGGATCTAGTATGTTTGGAGATTCAGAATTTCCTGAATGATCAGCTGATGGCCATTTGGAGTGATCTTGAGTACCAGACTTGGCCCACTGCCCTTACAGACACATCAGGAGTACCATCTGATCTGTGGTCATGGAGATATACTAAAGACTTTCTGGGTGGAAGTGTAAACATTTACAGTGCTCCTTCCAAGCATTTGGACTGGGGGGTGTGGGCTTCCACATACCGAATCCTGACGGGTCCATGGGGAGGATGCACATGGGACTGGATTATTCACCGAAACATCTGGGAAATTAGACCACTTGGTATACCTAACTGATTTATAGTCAGTGCCCCAATCCCTTAGTTGTCAGACAAACAGGATTCCACTCTTTTGTCCGTGCACTCATTCCTGGATTGTGGGTGGCTAAGCTCAAGAGAGCAGTTGTAAATATTTCTGCAGAGCTTGAAAAAAAACCGCTAATGCATTAATAGACGCTTTCCAAAAGTTGCAACGAAAGACTGATGAAGTAGCAGAAGTAACTTTGCAAAATAGACGTGTGCTAAATGCCATGAATGCTGAATTAGAGAGGGGCTTGTGCTCGCATTGGGGAAAAATGTTGCTTTGCTGTTAATAACTCTGGCTTAATTGACAAAGATTTACAAGCTATTAAGAATGTTGCTGTTGTTTTCCATGCTATATCTCTTGATCACACTTTTAGTTTTAAGGACCTCCACTCAGACCTTGGGTCATGGTTTACTAGCCTCCCCCGTACAATTGTTAAATGGATATGTGTCCCAAGAGTCCCATTATGGTCCTCTAGGGACAAAGGGGGGATTGTTAGGCCTGAATAAAGATATAGCAGACAAAACCAGGTATGCCAACCTGACCAAAGTCAGGCTAACAGAGGTTTGTGGGTAATCCCTGAGTGGAAAACACTGAGAAGCAGCAGCATGTCTCACAAGCGCTGGGAAAAAGTGAGATAAGAGAGAAGCTGCATTCCTGGCATAGTACCAGATGTGCTGTGTTCGGGCAGCTCCTTCGAAGAACTGATAAGAGTCCTAGTTTCCCAGCCTCCCTGGTTTTGTTCTTTGTTTGTTTTTAACTCCCCTACATTTCTAACTTTAGGCATGCATGTATACTAAAGGTGTCTAGTTTCTAGTTGTTAGAAGAAGGGGGTGGGTTGCTCCAGTGAATAATTTATGACGCGACGGAACTGTCTACATAGGCTTATACTAAGATGTAAAGAGCAGGCTGGTTCTCTCTGGAGACGAGCTGCTCTCTATTGATGCGTGCACTTGTCAATAAAGAGCTTTTGATCGGACCTTGCTGGTGTTGCCTGTCTCTCTCGCGGTCAGACAACGAACTTTGCCATCTGGGTTAGAGTCCCTGACATAAGTATAATCTAATATCTCATTGAAAGGTGACAGGGCCAGAAAGAGTTAATTAACTCACCTCACCGACTGACCTGCCCCGTGGGTGAACCTTAAAAACTGGTTAACAAGATATGTAAATGAACAGAGCTTTGAAATGCAAGTCTGCAGTGTTAGAGGTAGAAGGGGAGGTGTTTGCTCAGGTCTTGTGATGTCAGCAAACAAGTCTTGTCTATTGCTATAGTTTTAATTCAAAGACCAAAAAAGGAATATTAACATTTATGATGATACTTGAGTGAAATAGTATTATTGTCTGTGTCTCTTTGAAGGTTGTGGTAATCTGTATCTGAACTGTTTGATGGATGTACTAATTGCCAGGATGTTTGGAAGAAGAGTTAAGCCTATTGTTTTCTCAGGCTGAAAGGCTGCTGGAAATGTTTAAGAACCTGGGACACGATCCTTCTTCATCTCAGATCTGCTTTGGGTTTCAAGAGGGGGAAACCTTAAGCCACAAGGATTGAGATCCCCAGTCATTGACTGGAGCCACCCTGAATATGGACAGTGGATTATAACCTATGGACTATTTCTAAAAGGACTTTTGGCAACTACAAGCTCATGTCTACTTTGTATCTGAACCTCAAAAATTGAATTCAAGTCTATATGTCTATTAATCTTTTAACCAACACTCACTCTCTCTCTTTTCTTTTCTAATAAATTTTAGCTTAGTTAATAAGAATTGGCTATAGCATGTATTTTAGGTAAAATCTAAGTTATAATTGAACCTGGTTATGTGGCTGATCCTTTGGGATCGGAAGAATCTTTTCTTTTATATGATGAAGTAAGATTTTCAGGAATCATCATCATATCTAACAGGTGTGTCTGGACGGAGGCCTGAGGCTGGGTACTTTAATGGAACTGCGTGGTTTAAACTTCTAAGTAACCAGTGAGGTACTACAGAAGCTGTTTTGTGCTGGCTTGGTAAATCTAAGTATTGAAATAACCAGCAGCGTTTGGGATTTGTCTGCCCTGTTTTGTTTGCAATTCACTCTGATTGAGTGAGCTGAGCTGGCTCCCACGGGCAGCACCGTCACACCTACAGCCAGGCTGCAGAGGTCCGGGGGATCTTAGGGGCCTTGGGGTGCACAGATACCTATGTCCAGGCCATAGCGGTCCCTGGGGGGCTTAGAGAGTTTGGGGGGGACACAGATACCAATCTCCATGCTCTAGGGTCCGATGGGGGCTTAGAGGGTTCGTGGGGGGCACATATTCCTACATCCAGGCTGTAGGGTTACCAGGGGGGCTTAGGGGGTTAGTGGGGGGCAAAGATACCTACGTCCAGGCTGGAGGCATCCTGGGAGTCTTAGGGGACTTGTGGGGGCCAAAGACACCTATGATGTCCAGGCTGTAGGGGTACCAGTGGGTTTTAGGGGTTCGAGTGGGCACAGATACGTATGTCCAGGCTGTATCGTTCCCAGGGGGGGTTAGAGGTTTCGTGAGGGGCACAGATATCTACGTCCAGATTGTAGATGTCCCGGGAGGGGGGGGTTAGGGGGGTTGTGGGAGTGCAAATACCTATGTCCAGGCTGTAGGGGTTCCTGGGGGCTTAGAGGGTTTCTGAGGGGCACATATACCTACGTGCACACTGGAGTGTCGCAAGGGGCTTATGGAGTCTATATGGGGAACAGATACCAATGTTCTGGCTGTATAGGTCCCTCGGGGGCTTAGGGGGTTTGTGGGGGGCACAGATACCTAAGTTCAGGCTGGAGGGATCTCTGAGTGTCTTAGGTGTTTGGTGGGAGGCACAGATACCTACGTCCAGGCTGCAGGGGTCTCGGAGGGGCTTAGGGTCTGTCACGGAGTGTGGGGGAGTACGGTCCTGCACCCCTCTTCCTGGGACTCACAGTGACTCTCAGCCAGCCAGTAAAACAGAAGGTTTATTGGACAACAGGAGCGAAGGTTACAGCAGAGCTTGGAGGCACAAGCAGGACCCCACAATCAAGTCCTTCGAGGGGTTCAGGAAACTTAGTTCCCAGTTTGGGAATCCCTGAATTCCAACCACCCAGACCAAAACCGAAACTGAACTAACCCAACTCCCTCCAGCTGGCCATTTGCTGTGTCCAGCTTCCCGGGCAAAGGTGCTGACCCCTCCCCGCGCCTAGCTCAGGTTACAGGCTGAGCACTTGTCCGGTCCTAAAGTCACCCCCTGCTCTCCCATCCCCCACACAGACAGTCCCTACTCCATCACAGTAATGCACAGAGCATTTCCCGCATGGAGCAACAGTGACACCATGTGGCCACGCACGGTAATGCACAGAACATTTCCCATATGGAGCAACTGTGACACCGTCTGGCCAGGCAGGGTAATGCACAGAGCATTTCCTGCATGGAGCAACAGTGACACCATGTGGCCATGCAGGGAAATGCCCAGAGCATTTCCTGGATGGAGCAACAGTGATTCCATGTGGCCACACAGGGTAATGCACAGAGCATTTCTCTCATAGATGAACAGTGACAACATGTGGCCATGCAGGGTAATGCACAGAGCATCACGCCTATGTAGAGGCTGTAGAGATCCCTGGGGGGCTTAGGGGTCGTGGGGGGCACAGATAGCTACGTCCAGGCTGGAGACATTCTGGTGGGCATTAGGGGCTTCATGAGGGGCACAAATATCTACGTCAGGGCTGGAGAGGTCCCTGGATGGCTTAGGGGGTTGTGGTGAGCATAGATACATACGTCCATGCTGTAGTGGTCCCTGGGGGTTTAAGAAGTTGGTAAGGGTCACAGAAACCTACGTATGGTCTGGAGGGGTCCCTGGGGGACTTAAGGGTTTGTGGTTGCGCAGATACCTACGTGCCGGTTGGAGGGGGCCCTGGGGAGCTTAGGGGGTTTGTGTGGCGTACACATAGCTATAACCAGGCTGGTGGGGGCCCTATGGGTCTTAGAAGCCTGGTGGGGGGCAGAGATACCTATGTAGGGACTGGAGAAGTCCTGGGGAGGGCTTTGGGGGTTCCTGGAAGTCACAAATATCTACGTCCAGGCTGGAGGAGTTCTGAGGGTATTAGGGAGTTGTGCGGGGGCACAGATACCTATATCGAGGCTGTAGGGGTCCTGGGGTTGCTTTGGGGAATTTTGGGGTACAGATACCTTCTTCTATGCTGTAGGGGTCGCTGGGAGGATCAGTGGGTTCGTGAGGGTGCACAGATATCTACGTCCGGTCTATAGGGATCCTGGGGGGGGGGCTTAGGGGTTTGTAAGGGGCACAGATACATTCATCCAGGCAAGAGGGGTCCTAGGGACCTTAGTGGGTTCATGCTGGGCACAGATACCTGCGTCTAGGCTGGAGGGGTTTTGGGGGTCTTAGGAGGGTCGTGTGGGCACAGATACCTATGTCGATGCTGGAGGGGTCCTGTCATGTCTTAGCGGATTCGTGGGGTCAGAGATACCTACATCTAGGCTGGAGGGGTTCCGGGGGGATTAGGTGTGTTTGAGGCGGGGAACAGATACCTACATCCTGATGGTAGGTGGCCCTGGGTAGCTTAGGCGGTTTTTGTCGGTTACAGATACAAACATCCATGCTGTAGGGGTCCCGAGGGACTTTGTGGGGCTTTAGGGGTCACAGATACCTACCTACAGTCTGGAAGGTTCCTGTGGGTATTAAGGGGTGTGTGGGGCATAGAGATGCCTACATCTGGGCTTGTGGGTTCCCTGGGGGGCTTAGAGGTTTGTGGAGAGCACAGATACCATTATCCAGGCTAGATGGGTTCTGGTGGGATTAGGGGGTTGTGGGGGGCACAGATACCTATGTAAACAGAAGCAGGATGAACTCTATCCTCACATCTGGTGGTGAATTATGGCAAGTGTGGAAAAGGATTTCAGGGTCTGATCATGTTTGCATAGACACACTCACCGTGCGTGACACGGCCACTGCAGCCTGGGATGGTTACTTTGGCAGCTATGGTATCCCCAGTTTATTTGTTGTTGGGGTGTGAGATGTGGAGTGTTGTCACCCTGATTGTGTGGATGAGGAACTGTGAAACAGCTTTGAGACAGGGATTCTCACCATCAGTTGAGTGGCACTCACTAGACAAGGGAGTGGACTCCTTGGGTGAGCTAGAGTTACCAATTGCACTTTTTTTCTTTTAACAGTTGAATAGCAGTGTTGATTTTTTATTCTCTTAAAAGTTGAATTTCTAGGTTCTTGAGCTGAAATCACTGAAAAGATGTTTTAGTTTGTGGGGGACTCTAAACCTATATTGGAGAACACAGTAGTTGGCAGACAGGAGCAGTTTGTGGGAGTGTCCCACGGAGTGAGATGAGTCTAGCAGTTTTGGGGGATAGCTGGAGCAGAACAGAGGTCGGCTGGCAGAGCAGCTGGTGGACCGAGCTGAGCAGTTTGTGGGGAAGGCAAAAGCAGAATGCCATGGAGAGGCAGAGCAGTCAGCAGTGGACCACATAAATTGCCCCTTTCTACTCATGCTGGCAGGGGGAAAAACCCTGCAGATAGACTCTTGAACTCTGGGGTTGCGCAACTGTGGGTGATTTTGGGGTTGCTGGACTCTTGAAACGTTGGAGATATTGGACTTTGGAGCCTTGGGGTGATTTGGGGATTGCTGGACTCATGATCCCAGGGAAAAGGACACGGCCTAGTTGAGGTGTTTTCCCAATTTAATGCTATGTTGTTTATCTCACGTTATTAAACATTTTCTGCTACACCCAGACTCTGTGCTTGCGAGAGGGGAAGTATTGCCTCTTTGAGGCACCTAGGAGTGCGTATGTAAAATTTTCCCATGTCACTGGGTGGGGACTCGAGCTGGTTTGCATTACATTGTAGGCAAGGGACCCCTATGTATTGAACCCAGTCCTTTCTGCTATCAGTTTAGCCTGGCAGAAGGGTTCCACCTACGTCCAGGCTCAAGGGGTCCCTGGGGGGCTTAGGGAGTTCGTGGGGGGCACAGATATCTAGGTCCAGGCTGTAGGGGGTCGGGGGGGGGGTCAGGAGTTTGGTGGGGGGAACAGATACCTACGTCCAGGCTGCAGCGGTTCCAGAGGGACTTAGAGGGTGTCACGTAGTTTGGTGGAATCTGGCCCTGCACTCCTCTTCCTGGGACACACAGTGACTCAGCCAGCCAGTAAAACAGAAGGTTTTTTTGGCCAACAGGAAGGAAGGATACAGCAGGGCTTTTGGGCACAACCAGGACCCCTCAATCGAGTCCTTCTGGGGGTTCAGGAAGCTTAGTTCCCAGTTTGGGATTCCCTGAATTCCAACAACCCAGGTCCAAACCAAAACTGAACTAACTCCCTCCAGCCAGCCCCTTCCTTTATTCACCTTCCTGGGCAAAGGTGCTGACCCCCTCCCAGCTGCCTAGCTTAAGCTACAGGCTTAGGTCCTGTCCCTCACCTAAAGTCACCCGCTGCTCTCCCATCCCGCACACAGACAGTCCCCACTCCATCACAGTAATGCCCAGAGCATTTCGCGCATGGAACAACAGTGACACCATGTGGCCACACAGGGTAATGCACAGAGCATTTCCTGCATGGAGCAAGAGTGACACCGTGTGGCCATGCATGGTAATGCACAGAGCATTTCCCCGCATGGAGCAACAGTGACACCATGTGGCCACACAGGGTAATGCACAGAGCATTTCCTGCATGGAGCAACAGTGACACCATATGGTCACGCAGGGTAATGCACAGAGCATCGCACCTACGTTGAGGCTGTAGAGATCCCGCGAGGGCTTACGGGGGTTCGTAGGGTCACAGATATCTACATCCAGTATGGGCGGGACCCTGGGAGAGTTAGGGGGGTTGTGAGGGGCATAGGTACTTGCGTCCAGGCTGTAGAGGTCCTGGTGGGGATTAAAGGCTTCCTGGAGGACAGCAATATCTACGTCCAGGCTGAAGGGGTCCCTGGACGCTTAGGGGGTTGTGGTGAGCACCGTGATCCCTGGGGGTATAGGGACTTGGTGTGGGGCACAGATACCTATGTATGTCCTGGAGGGGTCCCTGGGGGGGGCTTAGTGATACTGTAGGAGACACAGATACCTACATCCAGACTATAGGCATTCTGGGGGGGGCTTAGGGCTTTGTGGGGGCATAGATACCTACATCCAGGCTGGAGGGGTCCCGGGGGGCTTAGGTGGTTTGTGGGGAGGGGCACAGATATGTACATCCAGGCTGGAGAGGTTCCGGAGAGGATTAGGGGTTTTTGCGGATGGCAGAGATATCTATATCCATACTCTAGGGTTCTCGGGGGGCTTAGGGCTGGATGTGTCCCGAGGAGCTTAGGGTGTTTGTGGGGTGCTCAGACACCTGTGTCCAGGCTGTAGGGAACCCTGGGGGCTTAGGGGGTTCGCGGGGGTCACAGGTAGTTATGTCCAGGCTGAAGGGGTAATGGGAGTGCTTAAGGGATCGGGGATGACACAGATACCTACGTCCAGGGTCTAGGGGAGGCAGGAGAAGTGAAGCGGCCATGGTGTGCTTTCAAGTAGGGATAATAATGATCCACTCTTACCTACCTCATGGTGGGTGGAGGATGGGGATCCATTGGAGAGTGTGACTAAGAGTAGTGCATAATATGAGGTGTCCCATCACGTTTACTCAGAGCAGATTATGACATAATAGATTAGCTGAAACAGTCTTTTTTATTTGTATTTTTTTATTTTGGAATTGTTAAGAGCAGCAATGACTTAGCTCAGACTGTAGCATCTTATCTAATTTTCAAGATCTAAGTGTCTCCTCCTTGTGTGTGATGACACAATTTAACACACTGTGACAAACAGGAGATGCTTTTGTTTTGCAACAAAATCTTTTTGCAAAGAACTTCCATCTCACTTGTTATGATTCTGAGAAACAAACTGGTTTAGTCTGAATGGGATATTTGGACAGAAACGGTTGGAATGAAATTTTCCCACCATCCCAGTTCCTGAGCTCTATCCCTGCCTCTGTGGGGATTTGTTGTCTGTTAGAACAGGAGTCTGACTGGCGGCTTCTCTTTCTGGCTCTGCCACTGCCTTGCTGTGTAGGCCCTTGGGTAGGTAACCTCCCTTCTCTGTAACTGAGGCTCCTCCCATTTGTCCAATGGGAACAGGGACAGTTCTCGAATTCTGTGCAGTTGTGAGCCTGAGTGAGAAAAGGGGTGTTGAAGCCCTCTGTGAAGAAGAAAGGGGAGTTTCACGGTGCTTTTGCACCAAGGAATTCTAAACCAAAACTGAACTAACTCCCTCGAGTCCTTCTGGGGGTTCAGGAAGCTTAGTTCCCAGTTTGGGATTCTCTGAATTCCAACTACCCAGCTCCAAACCAAAACTGAACTAACTCCCTCCAGCCGACCCCTTCCTGTGTCCAGCTTCCCGGGCAAAGGTGCTCACTCTCTCAGCCCTGTCTAGCTCGAGTTACAGGCTTAGGTCCTGTCCCTCACCTAAAGTCACCCCCTGCTCTCCCATCCCCCACACAGACAGTCCCCACTCCATCACAGTAATGCCCAGAGCATTTCCCGCATGGAACAACAGTGACACCATGTGGCCACGCAGGGTAATGCCCAGAGCATTTCCTGCATGGAGCAACAGTGACACTGTGTGGCCACTCAGGGTAATGCACAGAGCATCACACCTACGTAGAGGCTGTAGAGATCCCTGGGGGCTTAGGGGTCATGGGAGCTACAGATAGCTACGTCCAGGCTGGAGGCATTCTGGGGGGTTTAAGGGGGTTCGTAGGGTCACAGATACCTACGTCCAGGATGGTCGGGACTCTGGGGGAGTTAGGGGGGTTGTGGGGGGCATAGGTACTTGCGTCCAGGCTGTAGAGGTCCTGGTGGGGATTAAGGGATTCCTGGAGGACACCAATATCTATGTCCGGGCTGGAGAGGTCCCTGGACGGCTTAGTGGTATTGTAGGGGAGCACAGTGATCCCTGGGGGTTTAGGAACTTGGTGAGGGGCACAGATACCTATGTTTCTCCTGGAGGGGTCCCTGGGGGGGCTTAGTGGTATTGTAGGGGACACAGATACCTACGTCCAGGCTATAGGCATTCTGGGGGGGCTTAGGGCTTTGGGGGGGCACAGATACCTACATCCAGGCTGGAGGGGCCCCGGGGGGCTTAGGGGGGTTGTGGGGGGCACAGCTATGTACGTCCAGGCTGGAGAGGTTCCAGGGAGTATAAGGAATTTTTGTGGCCAGCAGAGATACCTATCTCCAGGATCTAGGGGTCCCTGGGGGGCTTAGGGTTTTTTTGGGAGGCACAGATAACTATGTCCAGGTTGGAGTGGTTCCTGGGGGGTTTAGGGGGTTCCTGGGGGGCACAGATACCTAGGTCCATGCTGTAGGGGTCCCCAGGTGGATTAGGGGTTTTCTGAGGGGTACAGATACATACGTCTAGGCTGTAGGGGTCCCTGGGAGGCTTAGGGGGTTTGTGGGGGGCAGCCATACCTAAGTCCAGGCAATAGGGCTTCCAGGGGGAATTAGTGTGTTGGGGGGGCACAGATACCTAGATCCAGGCTGGAGGGTTCCCGATGTGGGGGGGCTTAGGCAGTTTGTGTTCGGCAAAGATACCTACCTCCAGGCTGGAGGGGTGTCTCGGCACTTAGGGATTGTGGGGGGGCACAGATACCTCCGTCCAGGCTGGAGGGTCCCTGGGGAGCTTAGCGGGTTCGTAGGGGGCACAGATACCTAAATCCAGGCTGGAGGGATCCAGGGGGGGCTTATGGGGTTCAGGGGGCACAGATATTTATCTCTAGGCTGTAGTGGTCCCTGGTGGGCTTAGGGGGTTTTGGGGGGCCCCAGATACCTAAGTCCATGCTGTAGGGGTCCCTACAGGTGCTTATGGGTTCATGGGGTGCACAGATTCTTATGTCCAGGCTGGAGGGAGCAGGGGGGGTTGGGGTTTCATGGGGGGCACAGATACGAACCTCCAGGCTGTAGGAGTCCCAGGGGGCTGTGGGGGTACAGATACCTACATCTGGGCTGCAGGGTTCCTGGGGGGTATAGAGGGTTTGTGGGGGGCACAGATACCTAGGTACAGGCTGTCGGTGTCCCGAGGAGATGAGGCGGTTCACTGGGGGCTCAGATACATCCAGGCTGGATGTGTCCCGAGGAGCTTAGGGGGTTCGTGCGGTGCTCAGACACCTGTGTCCAGGCTGTACGGATCCCTGGGGGCTTAGGGGGTTCGTGGGGGTCACAGGTAGTTACGTCCAGGCTGAAGGGGTAATGGGAGTGCTTAAGGGATCGGGGCTGACACAGATACCTACGTCCAGGGTCTAGGGGTCCCGAGGGGATTGGGGGTTGAGGGGGGAACAGATACCTACGTCATAGCTGGAGGTGTCTTGGGTGGTTTAGGAGGTTCGTTGGAGTCACAGATACCTAAGTCCAGGCTGTAGCGGTTCCTGGGGCATTCAGGGATTTCTGGGGGTCACAGATACCTACGTGCAGACTGGAGGGGTCCTGGAGCGCTTAGGAGATTTATGGGGGGCACAGATACCAACATACTGGCTGTAAAGTTCCCTGGGGGGCTTTGTGGGTTCGGGGGGCACAGATACCAATGTCCTGGCTGTAGATGTTCCTGGGGTACATAGAGGGGCTGTGGTCGCACATAACCCTACATCCAGGCTGTCGGGGTCCCGGGGGCCCCTGGCCAAATTGGGTCCCTCTGGAAAAGTTTCCTTCACGGTGGCCCCAGGGCTGGAGGAGCTCCCACTCCCTGATATGGCGCAGAGGCTGCAGCAGGGGCACAGAGCTTCTCTGGTGTCAGGGCCACAGCGGGGCAGGGGTAAAGGAGTGAGACCAGAGAAGCTCTGTGCCCCTGCTGCAGCCCCCAGGTAATAGAAGGGAGTGGGAGCTCTTCCAGCCCTGAGGCCACCGTGGAGGAACATCTACAGCCAGGACATTGGTATCTGTCATACATTAGAAGCAAGAGGAAGACTAAGGACAGGGTAGGCCCACTGCTCAGTGAGGAGGGGGAAAGAGTAACGGGAGACTTGGAAATGGCAGAGATGCTTAATGACTTCTTTGTTTCAGTCTTCACTGAGAAGTCTGAAGGAATGTCTAGTATAGTGAATGCTTACGGGAAGAGGGTAGGTTTAGAAGAGAAAATAAGGAAAGAGCAAGTAAAAAATCACTTAGAAAAGTTAGATGCCTGCAAGTCACCAGGGCCTGATGAAATGCATCCTAGAATACTCAAGGAGTTAATAGAGGAGGTATCTGAGCCTCTAGCTATTATCTTTGGGAAATCATGGGAGACGGGGGAGATTCCAGAAGACTGGAAGGGGGCAAATATAGTGCCTATCTATAAAAAGGGAAATAAAAACAACCCAGGAAACTACAGACCAGTTAGTTTAACTTCTGTGCCAGGGAAGATAATGGAGCAGGTAATCAAAGAAATCATCTCCAAACACTTGGAAGGTGGTAAGGTGATAGGGAATAGCCAGCATGGATTTGTAAAGAACAAATCGTGTCAAACTAATCTGATAGCGTTCTTTGATAGGATAACGAGCCTTGTGGATAAGGAAGAAGCGGTGGATGTGATATACCTAGACTTTAGTAAGGCATTTGATACGGTCTCGCATGATATTCTTATAGATAAACTAGGAAAGTACAATTTAGATGGGGCTACTATAAGGTGGGTGCATAACTGGCTGGATAACCGTACTCAGAGAGTAGTTGTTAATGGCTCCCAATCCTGCTGGAAAGGTATAACAAGTGGGGTTCCGCAGGGGTCTGTTTTGGGACCGGATCTGTTCAATATCTTCATCAACGATTTAGAGGTTGGCATAGAAAGTACGCTTATTAAGTTTGCGGATGATACCAAACTGGGAGGGATTGCAACTGCTTTGGAGGACAGGGTCAAAATTCAAAATGATCTGGACAAATTGGAGAAATGGTCTGAGGTAAACAGGATGAAGTTCAATAAAGATAAATGCAAAGTGCTCCACTTAGGAAGGAACAATCAGTTTCACACATACAGAATGGGAAGAGACTGTCTAGGAAGGAGTATGGCAGAAAGAGATCTAGGGGTCGTAGTGGACCACAAGCTTAATATGAGTCAACAGTGTGATACTGTTGCAAAAAAAGCAAACGTGATTCTGGGATGCATTAACAGGTGTGTTGTAAACAAGACACGAGAAGTCATTCTTCCGCTTTACTCTGCGCTGGTTAGGCCTCAACTGGAGTATTGTGTCCAGTTCTGGGCACCACATTTCAAGAAAGATGTGGAGAAATTGGAGAGGGTCCAGAGAAGAGCAACAAGAATGATTAAAGGTCTTGAGAACATGACCTATGAAGGAAGGCTGAAGGAATTGGGTTTGTTTAGTTTGGAAAAGAGAAGACTGAGAGGGGACATGATAGCAGTTTTCAGGTATCTAAAAAGGTGTCATCAGGAGGAGGGAGAAAACTTGTTCACCTTAGCCTCCAATGATAGAACAAGAAGCAATGGGCTTAAACTGCAGCAAGGGAGATTTAGGTTGGACATTAGGAAAAAGTTCCTAACTGTCAGGGTAGTTAAACACTGGAATAGATTGCCTAGGGAAGTTGTGGAATCTCCATCTCTGGAGATATTTAAGAGTAGGTTAGATAAATGTCTATTAGGGATGGTCTAGACAGTATTTGGTCCTGCCATGAGGGCAGGGGACTGGACTCGATGACCTCTCGAGGTCCCTTCCAGTCCTAGAGTCTATGAGTCTATGAGTAATCTGTGCCCCCCATAAACCACCTAATCCCCACGGGAACCCCTACAGCCAGGATGTTGTTATCTGTCCCCCTATAAATCTCCTAAGCCCTCTGGAACCCTTCCAGTCTGAACGTAGGTATCTGTGACCCCCAGAAATCCCCGAATACCCCAGGAACCCCTACAGCCTGGACTTAGGGATCTGTGACTCCAACGAACCTCCTAAACCACCCAGGACCCCTTCAGCTAGGACGTAGGCATCTGTTCCCCCCTCAACCCCCAATCCCCTCGGGACCCCGAGACCGTGGACGTAGGTATCTGTGTCCGCCCCGATTCCCTAAGCACCCCCATTACCCCTTTAGCCTGGACGTAGGTATCTGTACTCCCACAAACCCCCTAAACGTCCCAGCGACCCCTTCAGCCTGGAAGTCCCTATCTGTGACACCCACGAACCTCTAACCTCCCAGGGATCCCTACAGCCTGGACACAGGTGTCTGAGCACCCCACAAACCCCCTAAGCTCCTCGGGACACATCCAGCCTGGATGTATCTGAGCCCCCAGTGAACCGCCTAATCTCCTCGGGACACCGACAGCCTGTACCTAGGTATCTGTGCCCCCCACAAACCCCCCATAACCCCCAGGACCCATCCAGACTAGATGTAGGTATCTGCACCCCCACAGCCTCCCTGAGACTCCTACAGCCTGGAGGTTTGTATCTGTGCTCCTCATGAAACCCCAACCCCCCCTGTCCCCTCCAGACTGGACATAAGTATCTGTGCACCCCATGAACCCATAAGCACCTGTAGGGACGCCTACAGCATGGACTTAGGTATCTGGGGCCCCCCAAAACCCCCTAAGCCCACCAGGGACCCCTATAGCCTAGAGATAAGCATCTGTGCTCCCTGAACCCCATAAGCCCCCCCTGGACCCATCCAGTCTTTACTTAGGTATCTGTGCCCCACATGAACCCGCTAAGCCCCCCAGGGACCCTCCAGCCTGGATGGAAGTATCTGTGCCCCCACAACCCCTAAGTGCCGAGAAACCCCTCCAGCCTGGAGGTAGTTATCTGTGCCCACCAGAAACCGCTTTAGCCCCCCCAGGAACCCTCCAGCCTAAACCTAGGTATCTGTGGCCCCCCAACACACTACTTCCCCCTGGAAGACCTATTGCCTGGAAGTAGGTATCTCTGCCCCCCACAAACCCCCTAAGCCTCCCAGGGACCCCTACAGCCTAGACGTAGGTATCTCTGCCACCCAGAAAACCCCTAATCCACCCAGGGAACCCTACAGCATGGACCTAGGTATCTGTGCCCCCCAGGAACTCCCTAAACCCCCCAGGAACCACTCCAACCTGGACATAGATATCTGTGCCTCCCAAAAAAACCTAAGCCTCCCGGGACCCCTAGAGTATGGAGATAGGTATCTCTGCCATCCGCAAAAACCCCTAATCCTCTCCGGAACCTCTCCAGCCTGGATGTACATATCTGTGCCCCTCCCCACAAACCACCTTAGCCCCCCGGGACCCCTCCAGCCTGGATGTAGGTATCTGTGCCCCCCCAAAGCCCTAAGCCCCCCCAGAATGCCTATAGCCTGGACGTAGGTATCTGTGTCTCCTACAGTACCACTAAGCCTCCCCCCAGGGACCCCTCCAGGACATACATAGGTATCTGTGCCCCTCACCAAGTCCCTATACCCCCAGGGATCACGGTGCTCACCACAACCCCCTAAGCGTCCAGGGACCCCTTCAGCCTGGACGTAGATATTGCTGTCCTCCAGGAAGCCTTTAATCCCCACCAGGACCTCTACAGCCTGGACGCAAGTACCTATGCCCCTCACAACACCCCTAACTCTCCCAGGGTCCCGCCCATACTGGATGTAGATATCTGTGACCCTACGAACCCCCGTAAGCCCTCGAGGGATCTCTACAGCCTCCACGTAGGTGCGATGCTCTGTGCATTACCCTGTGTGGCCACATGGTGTCACTGTTGCTCCATGCAGGAAATGCTCTGTGCATTACCCTGCGTCACCACATGGTGTCACTGTTGCTCCATGCAGGAAATGCTCTGTGTATTACCCTGCGTGACCACATGGTGTCACTGTTGCTCCATGCGGGGAAATGCTCTGTGTATTACCCTCTGTGGACACACGGTGTCACTGTTGCTCCATGCGGGGAAATGCTCTGTGCATTACCCTGCGTGACCACATGGTGTCACTGTTGCTCCATGCAGGAAATGCTCTGTGGATTACCCTGCGTGGCCACACGATGCCACTGTTGCTCCATGCGTGGAACTGCTCTGTGCATTACCCTGCGTGACCACACGGTGTCACTGTTGCTCCATGCAGGAAAAGTTCTGTGTATTAGCCTGCGTGGCCACACGGTGCCACTGTTGCTCCATACAGGAAATGCTCTGTGCATTACCCTGTATGGCCACATGGTGTCACTGTTGCTCCACGGGGGAAATGCTCTGGGCATTACTGTGATGGAGTGGGGACTGTCTGTGTGGTGGATGGGAGAGCAGCGGGTGACTTTAGATGAGGGACAGGACCTAAGCCTGTAACTTAAGCTAGGCAGCTGGGAGGGGGTCAGCACCTTTGCCCAGGAAGATGAATAAAGGAAGGGGCTGGTTGGAGGGAGTTAGTTCAGTTTTGGTTTGGAGCTGGGTTGTTGGAATTCAGGGAATCCCAAACTGGGGACTAAGCTTCCTGAACCCCCAGAAGGACTCGATTGAGGGGTCCTGGTTGTGCCCAAAAGCCCTGCTGTATCCTTCGTTCCTGTTGGCCAAAAAAACCTTCTGTTTTACTGGCTGGCTGAGTCACTGTGTGTCCCAGGAAGAGGGGTGCAGGGCCAGATTCCACCACACTACGTGACACCCCCTAAGTCCCTCTGGGACCCCTGCAGCCTGGACGTAGGTATCTGTGCCCCCCACCAAACTCCTGAGCCCCCCCCCGACCCCCTACAGCCTGGACCTAGATATCTGTGCCCCCCACGAACTCCCTAAGCCCCCCAGGGACCCTTTGAGCCTGGACGTAGGTGGAACCCTTCTGCCAGGCTGAACTGATAGCAGCAAGGACTGGGTTCAATACATAGGGGTCCCTTGCCTACAATGTAATGCTAACCAGCTCGAGCCCCCACCCAGTGACATGGGAAAATTTTACATACGCACTCCTAGGTGCCTCAAAGAGGCAATACTTCCCCTCTCGCAAGCACAGAGTCTGGGTGTAGCAGAAAATGTTTAATAAAGTGAGATAAACAACAAAGCATTAAATTGGGAAAACACCTCAACTAGGCCGTGTCCTTTTCCCTGGGCTCATGAGTCCAGCAATCCCCAAATCATCCCAAGGCTCCAAAGTCCAATATCTCCAACGTTTCAAGAGTCCAGCAACCCCAAAATCACCCACAGTTGCGCAACCCCAGACTTCAAGAGTCTATCTGCAGGGTTTTTCCCCCTGCCAGCCTGAGTAGAAAGGGGCACATTATGTGGTCCACTGCTGACTGCTCTGCCTCTCCATGGGATTCTGCTTTTGCCTTCCCCACAAACTGCTCAGCTCGGTCCACCAGCTGCTCTGCCAGCCGACCTGTGTTCTGCTCCAGCTATCCCCCAAAACTGCTAGACTCACCTCACTCCGTGGGACACTCCCACAAACTGCTCCTGTCTGCCAACTACTGTGTTCTGCAATACAGTTTCAGAGTCCCCCACAAGCTAATACATCTTTTCAGTGATTTCAGCTCAAGAACCTAGAAACTCAACTTTTAAGAGAATAAAAAATCAACACTGCTATTCAACTGTTAAAAGAAAAAAAGTGCAATTGGTGACTCTAGCTCACCCAAGGAGCCCACTCCCTTGTCTAGTGAGTGCCACTCAACTGATGGTGAGAATCCCTGTCTCAAAGCTGTTTCACAGTTCCTCATCCACACAATCAGGGTGACAACACTCCACATCTCACACCCCAACAACAAATAAACTGGGGATACCATAGCTGCCAAAGTAACCATCCCAGGCTGCCGTGGCCGTGTCACGCACGGTGAGTGTGTCTATGCAAACATGATCAGACCCTGAAATCCTTTTGCACACTTGCCATAATTCACCACCAGATGGGAGGGTAGAGTTCATCCTGCTTCTGCTTACATAGGTATCTGTGCCCCCCACAACCCCCTAATCCCACCAGAACCCATCTAGCCTGGATAATGGTTTCTGTGCTCTCCACAAACCTCTAAGCCCCCCAGGGAACCCACAAGCCCAGATGTAGGCATCTGTATGTCCCACACACCCCTTAATACCCACAGGAACCTTCCAGACTGTAGGTAGGTATCTGTGACCCCTAGACCCCACAAAGTCCCTCGGGACCCCTACAGCATGGATGTTTGTATCTGTGACCAACAAAAACCGCCTAAGCTACCCAGGGCCACCTACCATCAGGATGTAGGTATCTGTTCCCCCCCAAAACACACCTAATCCCCCCGGAACCCCTCCAGCCTAGATGTAGGTATCTCTGACCCCACGACTCCGCTAAGACATGACAGGACCCCTCCAGCATCGACATAGGTATCTGTGCCCACACAACCCTCTTAAGACCCCCAAAACCCCTCCAGCCTAGACGCAGGTATCTGTGCCCAGCATGAGCCCACTAAGGTCCCTAGGACCCCTCTTGCCTGGATGAATGTATCTGTGCCCCTTACAAACCCCTAACCCCCCCCAGGATCCCTATAGACCGGACGTAGATATCTGTGCACCCTCACGAACCCACTGATCCTCCCAGCGACCCCTACATCATGGAAGTAGGTATCTGTACCCCAAAATTCCCCAAAGCAACCCCAGGACCCCTACAGCCTCGATATAGGTATCTGTGCCCCCGCACAACTCCCTAATACCCCCAGAACTCCTCCAGCCTGGACGTAGATATTTGTGACTTCCAGGAACCCCCAAAGCCCTCCCCAGGACTTCTCCAGTCCCTACATAGGTATCTCTGCCCCCCACCAGCCTTCTAAGACCCATAGGGCCCCCACCAGCCTGGTTATAGCTATGTGTACGCCACACAAACCCCCTAAGCTCCCCAGGGCCCCCTCCAACCGGCACGTAGGTATCTGCGCAACCACAAACCCTTAAGTCCCCCAGGGACCCCTCCAGACCCTACGTAGGTTTCTGTGACCCTTACCAACTCCTTAAACCCCCAGGGACCACTACAGCATGGACGTATGTATCTATGCTCACCACAACCCCCTAAGCCATCCAGGGACCTCTCCAGCCCTGACGTAGATATTTGTGCCCCTCATGAAGCCCCTAATGCCCACCAGAATGTCTCCAGCCTGGACGTAGCTATCTGTGCCCCCCATGACCCCTAAGTCCCCCAGGGATCTCTACAACCTCTACATAGGCGTGATGCTCTGTGCATTACCCTGCATGGCCACATGTTGTCACTGTTCCTCTATGAGAGAAATGCTCTGTGCGTTACTCTGCGTGGCCACATGGAATCACTGTTGCTCCATCCAGGAAATGCTCTGTGCATTTCCCTGCATGGCCACATGGCGTCACTGTTGCTCCATGCAGGAAATGCTCTGTGCATTACCCTGTGTGGCCACATGGTGTCACTGTTGCTCCACAGGGGAAATGCTCTGGGCATTACCCTGCATGGCCACACAGTGTTACTGTTGCTCCATGCGCGAAATGCTCTGGGCATTACTGTGATGGAGTGGGGACTGTCTGTGTGGGGGATGGGAGAGCAGCGGGTGACTTTAGGTGAGGGACAGGACCTAAGCCTGTAACTTAAGCTAGGCAGCGGGGAGGGGGGCAGCACCTTTGCCCAGGAAGCTGAATAAAGGAAGGGGCTGGCTGGAGGGAGTTAGTTCAGTTTTGGTTTGGAGCCGGGTTGTTGGAATTCAGGGAATCCCAAACTGGGAACTAAGCTTCCTGAACCCCCAGAAGGACTCGATTGAGGGGTCCTGGTTGTGCCCAAAAGCCCTGCTGTATCCTTCGTTCCTGTTGGCCAAAAAAACCTTCTGTTTTACTGGCTGGCTGAGTCACGGTGTGTCCCAGGAAGAGGGGTGCAGGGCCAGATTCCACCACACTACGTGACACCCCCTAAGTCCCTCTGGGACCCCTGCAGCCTGGACATATGTACCTATGCTCACCACAACCCCCTAAGCCATCCAGGGACCTCTCCAGCCCTGACGTAGATATTTGTGCCCCTCATGAAGCCCCTAATGCCCACCAGAATGTCTCCAGCCTGGACGTAGCTATCTGTGCCCCCCACGACCCTTAAGCCCCCCAGGGATCTCTACAGCCTCTACATAGGCATGATGCTCTGTGCATTACCCTGCATGGCCACATATTGTCACTGTTCCTCTATGAGAGAAATTCTCTGTGCATTACCCTGCGTGGCCACATGGAATCACTGTTCCTCCATCCAGGAAATGCTCTGGGCATTTCCCTGCATGGCCACATGGTGTCACTGTTGCTCCATGCAGGAAATGCTCTGTCCATTAGCTGGTGTGGTCACAAGGCGTCAATGTTGCTCCATGTGGGAAATGCTCTGTGCATTACCCTGCCTGGCCACACGGTGTCACTGTTGCTCCATGCGGGAAATGCTCTGTGCATTACTGTGATGGAGTAGGGACTGTCTGTGTGGGGGATGGGAGAGCAGGGGGTGACTTTAGGACCAGACACGTGCTCAGCTTGTAACCTGAGCTAGGCGGGGGGAGGGGTCAGCACCTTTGCCCGGGAAGCTGGACACAGCAAATGGCCGGCTGGAGGGAGTTGGGTTAGTTCAGTTTCGGTTTTGGTCTGGGTGGTTTGAATTCAGGGATTCCCAAACTGGGAACTAAGTTTCCTGAACCCCTCGAAGGACTTGATTGTAGGGTCCTGCTTGTGCCTCCAGGCTCTGCCGTATCCTTCGCTCCTGTTGTCCAATAAACCTTCTGTTTTACTGGCTGGCTGAGAGTCACTGTGAGTCCCAGGAAGAGGGGTGCAGGACCGGACTGTCCCACACTCCGTGACAGACCCTAAGCCCCTCCGAGACCCCTGCAGCCTGGACGTAGGTATCTGTGCCTCCCACCAAACACCTAAGACACTCAGAGATCCCTCCAGCCTGAACTTAGGTATCTGTGCCCCCCACAAATCCCCTAAGCCCCCGAGGGACGTATACAGCCAGAACATTGGTATCTGTTCCCCATATAGACTCCATAAGCCCCTTGCAACACTCCAGTGTGCACGTAGGTATATGTGCCCCTCAGAAACCCTCTAAGCCCCCAGGAACCCCTACAGCCTGGACATAGGTATTTGCACTCCCACAACCCCCCTAACCCCCCCCTCCCGGGACATCTACAATCTGGACGTAGATATCTGTGCCCCTCACGAAACCTCTAACTCCCCCTGGGAACGATACAGCCTGGACATACGTATCTGTGCCCACTCGAACCCCTAAAACCCACTGGTACCCCTACAGCCTGGAAATCATAGGTGTCTTTGGCCCCCACAAATCCCCTAAGACTCCCAGGATGCCTCCAGCCTGGATGTAGGTATCTTTGCCCCCCACTAACCCCCTAAGCCCCCCTGGTAACCCTACAGCCTGGATGTAGGAATATGTGCCCCCCACGAACCCTCTAAGCCCCCATCGGACCCTAGAGCATGGAGATTGGTATCTGTGTCCCCCCCAAACTCTCTAAGCCCCCCAGGGACCGCTATGGCCTGGACATAGGTATCTGTGCACCCCAAGGCCCCTAAGATCCCCCGGACCTCTGCAGCCTGGCTGTAGGTGTGACGGTGCTGCCCGTGGGAGCCAGCTCAGCTCACTCAATCAGAGTGAATTGCAAACAAAACAGGGCAGACAAATCCCAAACGCTGCTGGTTATTTCAATACTTAGATTTACCAAGCCAGCACAAAACAGCTTCTGTAGTACCTCACTGGTTACTTAGAAGTTTAAACCACGCAGTTCCATTAAAGTACCCAGCCTCAGGCCTCCGTCCAGACACACCTGTTAGATATGATGATGATTCCTGAAAATCTTACTTCATCATATAAAAGAAAAGATTCTTCCGATCCCAAAGGATCAGCCACATAACCAGGTTCAATTATAACTTAGATTTTACCTAAAATACATGCTATAGCCAATTCTTATTAACTAAGCTAAAATTTATTAGAAAAGAAAAGAGAGAGAGTGAGTGTTGGTTAAAAGATTAATAGACATATAGACTTGAATTCAATTTTTGAGGTTCAGATACAAAGTAGACATGAGCTTGTAGTTGCCAAAAGTCCTTTTAGAAATAGTCCATAGGTTATAATCCACTGTCCATATTCAGGGTGGCTCCAGTCAATGACTGGGGATCTCAATCCTTGTGGCTTAAGGTTTCCCCCTCTTGAAACCCAAAGCAGATCTGAGATGAAGAAGGATCGTGTCCCAGGTTCTTAAACATTTCCAGCAGCCTTTCAGCCTGAGAAAACAATAGGCTTAACTCTTCTTCCAAACATCCTGGCAATTAGTACATCCATCAAACAGTTCAGATACAGATTACCACAACCTTCAAAGAGACACAGACAATAATACTATTTCACTCAAGTATCATCATAAATGTTAATATTCTTTTTTTGCTCTTTGAATTAAAACTAGAGCAATAGACAAGACTTCTTTGCTGACATCACAAGACCTGAGCAAACACCTCCCCTTCTACCTCTAACACTGCAGACTTGCATTTCAAAGCTCTGTTCATTTACATATCTTGTTAACCAGTTTTTAAGGTTCACCCACGGGGCAGGTCAGTCGGTGAGGTGAGTTAATTAACTCTTTCTGGCCCTGTCACCTTTCAATGAGATATTAGATTATACTTATGTCAGGGACTCTAACCCAGACGGCAAAGTTCGTTGTCTGACCGCGAGAGAGACAGGCAACACCAGCAAGGTCCGATCAAAAGCTCTTTATTGACAAGTGCACGCATCAATAGAGAGCAGCTCATCTCCAGAGAGAACCAGCCTGCTCTTTACATCTTAGTATAAGCCTATGTAGACAGTTCCGTCGCGTCATAAATTATTCACTGGAGCAACCCACCCCCTTCTTCTAACAACTAGAAACTAGACACCTTTAGTATACATGCATGCCTAAAGTTAGAAATGTAGGGGAGTTAAAAACAAACAAAGAACAAAACCAGGGAGCGAAAACAAGGAGGCTGGGAAACTAGGACTCTTATCAGTTCTTCGAAGGAGCTGCCCGAACACAGCACATCTGGTACTATGCCAGGAATGCAGCTTCTCTCTTATCTCACTTTTTCCCAGCGCTTGTGAGACATGCTGCTGCTTCTCAGTGTTTTCCACTCAGGGATTACCCACAAACCTCTGTTAGCCTGACTTTGGTCAGGTTGGCATACCTGGTTTTGTCTGCTATATCTTTATTCAGGCCTAACAATTATAATGTCACAGTCTCGGGGAGTTGACTGCTGCAGCTCCCCGTAGACTCTGCCTGCGCCTCTCACCGAGCTGGAGTACAGCAGGCGAGGGGAGAGCACTCAATGTATTGCATCTACACTAGACGCGATATATCAACCCCCGCTGGATCGATCGCTGCCCACCGATTCGGCAGGTGGTATAGACATACCCCGAGTATCTGGTGATCGGAGCTGGACCCCCGAGGGGGACACATTGAAGGAACTCAGGGGTTAAGGTGCCTCTATTGTCAACTGTCAGGGCTGCTGTGGCTCAGAGGAGGGTGCTTAACTGCCTGGCAGGCTTAGGCGCCGCAAGCCTTGGAGGTGGGAGAAGTGAAGCGGCCACGGCGTGCTCGGGGTGCTCGTGCTCGGAGCAGGGGTGAGCTCGGGCGACGGGGGTGCCGCAGGGCAGAGCAGGAGAGTTGCCACAAGAGGGGAGCCTCAGGGTGGAGGGGGGAGCTGCCACGGGTGGGGCGCCTCACGGCAGGGGTGCGGGGGGGGGGAGGGTGCAAGGTGGAAGTTTCGCCTAGGGCATGAAACTTCCTTGCAACGGCCCTGCCCCACGCCCTGCCTGCAGCCAGCCCTGCACCCCCTGCCCTGCCCTGCCGGCAGTCAGCCTCTGTCTCCAGCCAGCCCTGCACCTTCTGCTTTGCCTGCACCAGCCGCATCCTCCCTGCCCTGTCTCCAGCCAACCCCTGATGCACCCCCCTGCCTGAAGCCAGCCAGCCACGCAGCCCTTGCCCTGCCTGAAGCCAGACCCTACCTCCAGCCAACCCCACATCCACTGGTGCCCTGCACTTCCCAGGGCAGTAACCCTGCACATCTGCTTCAATGAGGGGAGCAGGGAGCAGCTGGGACCCACACATGTGCACACCCTAGGGTGACCAGACAGCAAGTGTGAAAAATCGGGACGGCGTGGGTGGTAATAGGGTCCTAGATAAGACCCCAAAATTCGGACTGTCCCTATAAAATTGGGACATCTGGTCACCACAGCACACCCCCAGGACTCCTGAGTTCCATTGCTGGGTTTCCTATTGGTTCCTCTGCTGATTGTTTTCCTTTTTCTGGGGACTTTGGGCAAGTTGCTCCCCACTCTCGGGCTCTGTCCCCAGCAGTCAAATGGGGATTTCATACCTTCCCGCTATTGGAAAGTGCTGGGAGAATCCCCCAGCAAAAGCTGCTCTGACAGTGCTAAGCAGCATCTGACCATTCAAGGTCGGAGCTCACTGCCCAGGAGGAGTGCTTGGCTCTGGGGTTTCACTTCAGCCCAGTGTAGAGAGAGAGCCCTAACCATGGAGTTTGGCTCAAGAAGACCAAGTCTCCAATTTGTTAAGGGTGTTTTGAATTTCAATCCTGTGCTCCAAAGTGCTTGGTGTCAGTTGTAAACTTTAGGAGCATGCTCTCCACTCCATTTTCCAAATCATTCATGAAAATATAGAATAGTACCTGACACCGGACTGATCCCTGCCAGACCCACTAGGTTCACCCTCCCCGTTGGGCAGCTAAACATGGAGAAGGGCTCCTGGAGTCTTGGCTTTCAACCAGCTCTGCACCCACATTACACTGATTGCAGCTGGACTACATTTCCCTCGTTTGCTTCTGAGAATGTCCTATGGGACTGTGTCGAAAGCCTTAGTAACACCAAGCTAGATCCCATCTATTGTTTACTCACCTCTACCAGGCCCAGAACCCTGCCAAAGAAGGAAAGAGGATTGGTTTGGAATGATTTGTTCTTGACAATTCCACGCTCACTAGTCAGAAGAACCAAATCATCCTGTAGGTGCTGCTGACAAACTGAGTGTTTAAGAATGTATTGCAGGATCTCTCCAGCTATGGCAGTCAGGCTAGCTAGTCTGTAAGTCCCAGAGGTCTTTTTGTTCTCCTTTGAAAGATAGGTCCTGTCTTGTTCATGGATGGGAAGATGTTCTTTTTCAGGGGTCTCAGACGAGAACTGGGGCACAACACCTGGTTTGTTTAAGGCCACAAAAACGGAGGCAGGAACCTCTTCTCTGCTGCTGGCAAAGAAACCACAGGTACCTAAAGATAGGGACTCACATCTTTGAATGGGCTTTAACAAAGGCAGTGGTTAATAAGTTTGGCCCCGACCATTTCTTGTTTCCACAGACTAGACATTTTAGCAAACTTTAGAATTCCTTGGTGCTAAACACTGTGAAACTCCCTTTCTCCTTCACAGAGGGCTTTAAT